>NW_013666286.1:239449-240556 GCF_000517525.1 Limulus polyphemus
ATTTAATTGATGAATAGGTTAGAATTTCAAAATATAAAGGACTATTCAAAAAATAATACTTACTAAATTTCACAGAAGAAATATTTGTTATATCTGAAGTTTTGAAAATAGATCGTATAACTTGTAAGATTAAGGATGTAAATAATGTAAAATATTGAATGAAGTTTCTATGAACCAGAATTCATGGCTAATAGTTTAAATAAACTTTTAAGTAACCTTAAGAAAGAGCAGTTTAAAAATACGAAATAATATTTTTTAGAAGATAAGCTTGATCTTGTCATAAGAAAAGGAGTCTATTTTTATGATTATATAGATTCGTTTGATACTTTACACAAGTATTAGAAATTAATGTTGCTTTTTTAGATGAAAAAATGCGAACAACTTATATATGAAAATAAACCATTTATTAAATGAAATAGTCTCTATTCTTATCGATAATGCTTTTCCATCTTATAATCAGGTTGTTAATTCCCTGATTAAAGAAATCACTTGGCTTTGAAGCAAAAAAACATATCGATGTCCTCTTTAACACCTTCCACATTTGCATACGTTTTCCCATTAAGATGGTGTTGCAGCGAACGAAAAAGATGACAATCTGATGGTGCCATATCTGGAGAACATGATGGGTGGGGGAGAACTTCCCAACCCAACTCCATAATCTTGTGTTGAGTCAAACGTGCCACATGTGGACGTACATTGTCGTGGAGAAGAAGAAGAACACCTTTCCGACTGACAATTGAAGGGCGTTTCTGAAGAAGGGCTTGATTTAAACGTTCCAGTTGCTGATTATAGATATCTGCGTTGGCAATTCGCTGGGGATTGAGGAGATCGAAATGAATTACTCCTTTGATGTCCCACCAAATGCAAAGCATCACTTTCTGCGGATGGAGTCCAGGTTTGGGGGTCGGAAGTGGTTTTTGTCTAAGACTGAGCCATTGTTTTGGCGTTTAATATTCGCATAGAGAATCCATTTTTCAGCATCAGTGACAAACTTGTCCAACAATGGTTCATGCGCATTACGCGCCAGAAGAGACGAAGCAGCGTTCACACGTTGGAAACGATGATCATCGGAGAGTTCGTGAGGCACCCAAACACCATCTTTATGGA
>NW_013666286.1:240732-242754 GCF_000517525.1 Limulus polyphemus
CCAAACATTTTCTTTAAGGAGTTTTCCCTTATTCCTTAGATGTTTACGTATTGTTTCATGAGAGACATGCAATTCCCGAGTCATTTCATGAGTGTGTTGCCTTGAGTTAGACTCAACAAGCGTCTTCAGAGCATCAATGTCAATTTCAAAATGTCGGCCCCTGACATCACAGTTTTTAAGACTAAAGTCACCTGAACGAAATTTGCTGAACCATCGTTGACACTTACGAACGTTAAAAACATTTCCATAAACGTGTTTGATATTATTTGTGGCTACAGAGGCGTTGTTTCCTTCTTGTATTCAAACAGCATTATATGCCGAATGTGCGTCTCGTCGTGTACCATCACTATAAGGGATTAGAGTATACTAAACTTTACACATTATATAGGCTACACTAACGTGCCATTTAGGCCGTTCGTTTAACTATTATACGTAATATACGTTCTTTAGGGTGGGTAATGAAAGTGTTCCAAAACACGACATTAATTTCTTGACGACCTAATATATTGAACAAATGTGATATATTGGATGAAGATTAAAGACTTGTTAAAAGCACTGGAAATAGTTTAGGATACAAAACAAGGGAAATATTCTTTATGTAAAGACTGATGTTTGATATTAGCTTATATTGTCGATAACTTTAGAGATGTTTGTTTGAACACGTAAATTAGACCCTGTTTGACACTACACAGCACTTGGTATATCACGGAATACAATGTTTAAATGACTGATATTGATTTGTTTGTTTGTTATTAAGTACAAAGCTACACAAAGGGTTATCTAGAGTTGATCTTAGTAACCTGTGTTGAGTATTTCATATTGGTTTCTACATGTTTATATAAAAAGATACATACATGTGTATGTATGTCCACACACACGCACACGTATATATACTTAAATCACTTATAATATATTGAATTATATAATGAATCACTTACAAGTGATTTAAACATGATAAACCTCGAAAGCATTTCTTGAAATGGATTATTGGAAAGTTCTCTGAAAGCACAGATTATGTGTTACTGAGAAGGAAAAGATCTCTAAAGCATAACTTATAAAGAAAAAAGACGAACCCGAAATTACGTGATTTTGACCTTCAAGCCAGGTAGGATAGTATGATAATATTGTACTTGGGTATCATCGTTCGTTTTAGACTGACAAAACAACGCTTTCTATATAAGCCTTATGAAACACATGAGAGTTTTTGGGTCATATTTAATTTTTTCAATTTCTGACGGAATTTTCAGAAAAAAAAATTCAAATACAAAATAAAGGGCACGTAAAAGAAGATTAAATACTAAAAGTCTTACTAAATTGGAGATAGTGACATCTGATTTTAAATGAAGATGAAATATTTTTCCCACAACTTTTTGTTTATATTATCAGTTTGGTTTTCTTTAGGTTGTACAAATGTTATACATAAGAAAATCTTAACCCGCGATTTACCAATCTAATACATATTCGTATTTTCAAACTTCAATATGGGACAGATAAACAAACGGACGGACAGAGAAACGCACAGAATACGGGTAGGTAATTATAATGTACTTTATTATTACAAATATGCAGACGGAATGACTGCAAGGCTATTGTTTAGTTCCACAACCTCCTGTCTCTCGGGATTAATCTCAGTTGAACTAAAACACGATGTTCTTAGATACTAACTACTACAGAGAACAAACAAACAAAGCAACTAGAACTAGGTAATATTAATGACTTTCTGTATCACATGTTGCCGCCATTATAATATGGAAACTAAATAACCGATCTCAACGAATTTGTTATTATATATATTTATTTTAATATCAACGTTTGTTTAGATTAAGTTTATATTTTAATACATGCGTCGCTTAGTGTTAAATATGTATTGCAAAACTCCCGCCTATTCTCCAAAGTTGTAGAAGATTCTCGAGAGTAAGAATCAACAATATATATGTGTGTACGTAAATACTTGTGTTGGCTCAGTATTGTTGCGTAAGACTGAAATTTTTAGAATGCCTCCACACAGCTATAAATATAACC
>NW_013666286.1:243556-245524 GCF_000517525.1 Limulus polyphemus
CTATTAAGTGAATTGTACCTATGTCAACTCGAAATTAACTCTCTCATCGTGAACCCTCGATATGATATCAAAAAAGTTCCAAACTAGAAAGAAGACTTTATATTGCTTGTAAGTTTGTGAAACTTTTGTTTATAAATCATTGTTTGTAATAACGATTTGTAATAACTGTTATTGTGAATTGTATTGCTATGTATATATTAAAACATATTTGTGTTAAAAAAGAAAACTGTGTGTATCAATCTTGTTGGTGAATATAATAAACTGACTATATATCGACTTTTACTTAACTACTAAATCCAAAATACAATTAACTACTAAATTTAAAGTATCATTTAGCTCGGTTTCAGACCATTTGAAATTCTAATATGTAACACCGAAAAGTATTAAAACTGTTTATGTAACTAAAACAGGTAGAAAACATATGATATGTTTGCATATCATAAGAGCAGAGTTGAACTTAAAAGTGTAGTCCATAATATAAGACATTTTATTTCCTCAACAGAAAACAAAGATAAACTCTAGTCATTTAACACAAACTTTATCATATGATAATAATGTGTTTTATTTATAGAAAATAGGAGATCCGGGGTTGTATTTTCTATTTAAAAAGTCATAAATATACAACATATATTTCAAGATGGCACCACACATACTCAGAAATATTTCATACAAAGCTGGAGAATCTTCCATAAATCGACATCTTACACCCGGCGCCATCTTAGACATTATAGTTATGATAAAGGGTCTGCACAATTTAAGAAACCAGTTCTGGATTTTGCTATAGAATTCTCGAAACAAGAGACTACATCTTATATTTTCGGAACTAGTTATAACTGCTTATATATAGTTATCACAATAGTAGCTATGACATTTGAAACTCGATCTGCGAAACCTATTACATCTTTCTTAGATGGCAATAAACCGTCTATTACTTGTCTTCTAAATCTTACCATCAGCCTACTAAAACTTACTATATATATATCACCAAAACAACAATCACGTTTTATCATGGAACTCACGGAAGCAGCTACCACGAATTTACTCATGGATATGGGAGACAAAATCAGCAAAGGTTAAACACAATGGACTTGTTATTTGTTCGAAAAGAAAATAATCAATGATATACGGTTCTCTACAAGAAGATGTACTTAAACGCTACGAAGCTGTGAAAGATGGTAACAAATATTTCTTCCTGAGACAGTAACTGCATACGTCACGATAATGCGAAATGCGGAAAAACACAATAAATGTAAAAAGATTAGAAGTGTAGGGTAAACATTTAGTCTTAATATAAATACCAAAGTGATGCATAATAATGAGCCAAGTTTGGCACTGAAAACGCTCAAGTGATCTATAACTGTTTGCCTCAATGTTGATTTATTATAACATATACAGAACATTGCTGTCGTTAATATAAATGGACTTTATATTTACAAACAAATAAAGAAATCCCTACATATATTTTATACATGTTTTAGATTAGATTTCGACTGAGCATAGCTCATAAAAAGCTAATCAAGTTGAGGAAATGTGCTTTGAGATTAATAGAGCATGAATCAAATAAAATCCTTTTAAGTTCTATTTTTCGATTTTTTTTCAGACGTAGCGTCACTCGGAAATGAGCGTCATTATATAATAAACTCAATGGTGTGGATTTACTGAACCAGGATTGATGATTTGATTCTCGACGTAATTTCCTACGACATTGAAATTATATATGTTAGATATTAATTATTTAAGGCCTTGTCCAATTGATTCGCTAAGACCTCCAAAAGTAATAACTGGACCAAAAAGAAAGAAAAAATATACAAATTAGCTTGGTTAGAAACACCAGGGTTTTAACTTATCACCTAGAAGATTAATAGAACAAAGAACATTCTATTTTATTATAATGCTAGATATTGTTTGTTTGGAATTAAGCACAAAGCTACACAATAGGCTAGTTTGGGCTCTGCCCACCATGGATAT
>NW_013666286.1:246381-250202 GCF_000517525.1 Limulus polyphemus
CGCTGTGCCACTGGGGGGGGGGGGCAAAATGCTAGATAGGAAAAAATATTTATGCCAACTGGCAAATAACATGATCTCATCACATCATAGTTATTATGTTCAAATCTGATTAAATATTCATTAGGTTTTCAAGATGGAATATTTTCTCACTAGTTGTCAGGCCACCTGACAACTAGCATGCATAATTATTTGAGACCAAAATGATAGTTAGAAATTACATTATGTGTTATTTTTGTTAAAGCAGGCCAAAGAATACGGCAATTAGTAATTAATGTTTTCTAAATACTTAAGCAGTTATCAGATATTAACCTTTTCCAGCGTACATGATACTTAAGATAACGTTTAGATATTTATATATATTACTCTATGTAATTACTGTGATTTTACTTTCCACGCTTAAAGGCTGTGCAATATTTAATATCATGCATTTTTCTTCAATGGGGGATTTTGGTAATGAACCTATAAACTCAAATAGCCATTTCTATTTTTAAATGTTGATTAAATATACGTCTCTAGGGATATTAAACTCTTTACGAGATACGTACGTATGCATACATATATCTATAACATAGAAGTCCGTCGGTTATCTTTCCAAGACACTTCCATTAGCTTAACAGCTTTGTGCCGGATGAATCTATTGGTTTTGAAGCATTTTCAGTTTAATTCGTAAAGAAATTAAGTCACTAAAAAGTATTAACACGTTATTTCAATCTTTCGATATCCCAAGTTTTGTTGTCTTTTATAAATCAATAGTGACTAGATGTGTAATCTAAGTATAAAAAATAGATAGATAGATACGTAGAAAGACGGACAGAGAAGAAACAAACAGACTGATGAAATGGCAGCTAGATATTTATCATTCTTACAAGGAAATAAGCTTTGGCAGTTGAAGGAAGTCTATCGTCTTTAGGAACGAAAGATGATTTTCAGAAAGGTCTCTAAAAGAAAACAAGATTTGTTTTAAGCATAACGAACAACAACCTCACCACTGTTATTTCTATTCTTACGTTCGTTAATTTCTGATCCTTTTTTATGAACAAACAGAGACGAATGCTGTTTTAAATGCCTCTTTGATTATGAAACAAATGTGCAACAACTTCTTTACAATAAAAGGTTAAAAAAGACAAATTACTGGATCTTATAAAACTTACAAAACATTTATGATTGTACGTAACAGGCTTAATACTGAATTAAGCTGTTTTTTGAAAAGTCATTAACCAATTGTAATGTGAACTTCATATTAAAGTCAGACATACGTTCACTAAATATGCAAATTATTCACATGAATAAGTTTATAAAATCAATGCTTTCGCATTTAGCTTAGAATGATAGGTAAATAATATTAAAATATTTCGGATGTTATCATGTTTACCAACCCATGATTATGTGAATTTAAAAAGCTATCACATACTATTTTATCAAGCACCTTCAAGAAATCTTTTTAACAGCTTTGCTTTTGGTAATCTAAAAATATTTACTTAAAAACAATAAGTTCCAGTAAGTCATATCATACCAATATATATATTTAGACTGACAAAGTTTACGTCATTCACATACAATAGCCGTATATATGCTAAGCTGGGGATAATCTTTAGGATGTAACATATAATGAGTGACTCAAAAGCAGGAACAAGTGCGCCGAAATTTGTGATTTTATTTAGATGGACTACTAGTGAAGGTGTAACCAGTGGCTTGATATTGTACAGAAATAAGAAATATGTAAAGTACGACTTGAACAGTTAAACCCACATCTTTGGAAAAGCTATAGCATTACTAACGTGTACATCCCAAATATAACATATAAAAATATTCAATATATTAATTGTTTATTTACATTAATTCCATTTATTTAACTATTCTAATACTTAGTGTGTCTTAAATTTAATACATAATTAAAACCAACGTTTCACATTTACACAATTTTAAAAACTTAACTGAAGCCGTCAACTGCTTCCACTTTAAAAATACATTATACTTGTTGTTACGTATTAGAATTTCAAATAGTTTGAAACCGAGTTAATTGATAATTTAAATTTAGTAGTTAAATTGTACTTTAAAAGGGTTAAATTTCCCCCTGATTACATCAGCCTTTATATCAGTGGCCAAATCAACAACATCGGGTGAACTGGTGAAACTACGTCCGTATGTGAACACAAACGCACTGGGTGTTGCCTCCTGTTCCTTTTTCTTTTTCAAATACCAACAATCGGGCATAACATGACCAGGTTTTTAGAAAAATGGCAGACAGGCCTTGATTGTTTTAAAGAAGTTTCATCCTGACTGCTCAAAGCATACGAGTTATTACCAGAGGCTTATCGCCAAAAGTTTTGAGGTTATCACAAACAAGATAATCAAACTTATATGGAATATGCCCACGAGAAAGAGGTTTATTTTGATCAATGGTGCAATTCTATGCATATTGGCAACAGTTTCTACAAACTAAGACAATTATGCCTAGTTGAAGAACTTAAACGTTGTGCACGTGACGACCTCAATACTTACTTAGATGAAAAGAAAGTTGAAACACTACAGGAAGCAGCCGCTCTTTCCAATGACTGCACTTTAACACATAAAACCACTTTTCATAAAAAGAAATTCCTACCATCTCAACAAAATCCTGTATCTGTTCAATCCACTAAAGTTGAGGATTCTTCTAAAAAATCCAGCTCCTCTAGTTCGAAATCTTTTGAAATAGCTGATTTAACTTTATCATAATTCGTACAATCTTTTAGAGAGAGAGCAGCATAAGCTTCTTGTGCTTTACCTAATAAGACATTTTGTAATAATAATGACCATTTGTCGGTGGGCCATTTCATGGTTTGGGCAACCTTCTCAAAATGTTGGAAATATTTATCAACTTCATTTTCATTGAACCGTGGCACTTTAACATATCAATTAAGCTCAAAGTTGTTATTTTTCCTTGTTCGAACGGTGTTAAGTCTAATTTCCATTTATTTCAGCCTAATTTCTTTTTCGGCTTCAATGCGAACTTTTTCGGCCTCGAGACTTTTATTTTCTCATTCAGCTTCAATACGAGCTTGTTCTTTCTCTTTCTCGGTTTCGAGACGTTGATTTTCTTTTTCAGCTTCAATTCGAGCTTGTTCAAGCTCGAGTTGTTTCAATTTAAGCTGGATCTCTAACTTATCTTTATCACTCAACCCCGATTGGCTAGTAGGGATACTAGAGTATTCCTCGAATGCTTCCTCAGGCAACAAATCATCATCGACTAGTATTTCGATAATACGTCTTTTTTTTCTTATTGATTTTTTAACTTCTAGTTCTAAAACTTTGGCAATTTCGAGCAATTCATTTTTGTTATATTTTTATAGTTGTTCGAGGGAGGGTGATTCAAAAGAATCTTGATAATCAGACATGATCAAATCTTGTTGGCACTGATAAATATAAATTCAATTGTGATTTAATTTTTAATCTAGATCGAATTTTGTCTCTGCTTCAGATCTCTGACACGAGCCCAAATTTATTATGTTACCTATTAGAATTTCAAATAGTGTGAAACCGGGTTAACTGATAATTTAGATTTAGTACTTAAATTGTACTTTGAATTTATTATTTACATATATGCTGAAATATAGTCAGTTTATGATATCTGCCAACAAGATTGATACACACAGTTTTCTTTTTTTGACACAACTACGTTTTAATATACACACTACAATACAATTTACAATAACAGTTATTACAAACAATGATTTGTAAATAAAAGTTTCACAAAAGTACAAAGACAATAATAAAGTCTTTTTTTTACAATCTAGGAATTTCTTACGATATCTTATCGAGGGTTCACGAGTTAATTTCGGGTT
>NW_013666286.1:251134-261623 GCF_000517525.1 Limulus polyphemus
CATTTTTGTTATATTTTTATAGTTGTTCGAGGGAGGGTGATTAAAAAAAAATCTTGATAATCAGACATGATCAAATGTTCTTGGCACTGATAAATATAAATTCAATTGTGATTTAATTTTTAATCTAGATCGAATTTTGTCTCTGCTTCAGATCTCTGACACGAGCCCCAATTTATTATGTTACTTATTAGAATTTCAAATAGTCTGAAACCGGGTTAACTGATAATTTAAATTTAGTACTTAAATTGTACTTTGAATTTATTATTTACATATATGCTGAAATATAGTCAGTTTATGATATCTGCTAACAAGATTGATACACACAGTTTTCTTTTTTTTGACACAAATACGTTTTAATATACACACAACAATGCAATTTACAATAACAGTTATTACAAACAATGATTTGTAAATAAAAGTTTCACAAAAGTACAAGCAATATAAAGTCTTTTTTCTAATCTGGAACTTCTTCGATATCTTATCGAGGGTTCACGAGTTAATTTCGGGTTTACGTAGGCACAATTCACTTAACAGGAAGCTAACTAGCCCTGTAGTCTTCCCTGTTCATACGCCTATTAGAGATTGAGTTTCCACCGATGACGTTAGGTAATGTTTTCGTAAAAATGATAATGTCCGATGTGAATCCACTTAAGTTAAATGGTTTGCAATGTTCGAAGTCTATAAATATTTTTGGTCAAATATCTGAAGTTTTCCGATTATTTTTTAACTTTTATTATTTCTTATGATTCTCGAACATTTAAAGCTATAATGTTATGAGGTTGAGCTTAAATTATAGTCCTTTCTCATAAAATTTTGTGCTGTGTTGTTTTTACATGTTCAGCCGAGTTTTCTATTTTATTATTTCTTACGTAACATTTATGTTCCTGTAATCTGTATTCTGAATTCCTTTTGGTTTGACCAATATAAATACTCCCCCATTCACATTATATTTTGCAAATCCCAGTTTTATCGTCTACTTCTATTTTATCTTTAGTACTCCCCAACATTTCATTAATCTTGTTTATAGGTTTAAAGATTGGATAAAAGTATTGTTGCTTCTTAAAAGCTTTAAATAATTTACCTATTAGTCCTGGAATATAAGGTAAACATATAGTTTTATTTTTGATTTTATCATAAATTGATCTTAACGTAATATTTTTTAACTAACATTAAACCTTAGTTAAATTTCTAAAAGCTCTATCATGTCATATTGAAACGCAAAAAATACTCTGCATTTTATATATACGTTTACAGAGCTTTTAAGATATGTTCAAGACTGGAAGATTTAAGTGTTGAATTGTTATTAATTAAATATGTAGCTGTTGAAAGAGAATTTGAACCAAATATAGTAGATACATCATTACGTTTATACGAGTGCAAAAGTGAAAGACGTTTAATGTGCATTGTTCTATACGAGTGCAAAACAACGAAATTTATAACATTAATTTAAAGACATCTACTTTAGTAACATAATCAAACACGCAAGGAAGTATAGTAAGTTAATTATTTACCTGTCCGTAGCATATAAATAACGCGATACCATTACATCTCAATACAAATTCCAATAGGCACCTAAAAGTCGATAATTAGGCCTAAAGTTCAAATTGGCTTCATACGCAAAGGACGAGCTTTTACCCATTATATAACCTGAGGCAACTAGTCTTAATAGTCACTCTCATAACTTCATTCATTTTCTATGCTTTGCAGCTAACACTTTGCACGAAAGAAAATAATTAAGGTTTCAGATCATATACAAATGCGATTTATACATGTAGACACAGAATAAATAAACATAAAAAAACACGTGACGATAGTTGCTTTTTACACTTCTTGGTGCTGTAATATTAAAAATTCACTAGTTTATAACTATAGTACGTTCCAACTATCTCAATAAAAGTTCCTAAAATATCAACAATTAGGCCTATGCCTAAAGTTTAAATACTCCTCGTACGCAAAGAGCGAGTTTACCCGCTGGAGAATACAATTGTTACGACAGCGGAAGTCACGTAACGTGCCTGATGAGTTTGGCGAATGATCGGGGAAGTCTGAATGTGTTCAAGATGCCCTCTTCGTTAGTATATAAGCCTGACAGAAAAGCCAGCGGGGGAAGATATAAATGAAGAGAGAGCAGTAGTTACTTTGAGTTACGTGTAATTTATGATTCTGTTAGTTTCGAGCTAGTGAGCCGTAAAGTGTGTGTTTTGCAATCGTCGAGAGCGAAGTTATCGAGATTGTGAATCGCTGTGATTTATAGCGAGTATTATAAAAGTTGTTAAGTTTAAAGTGACGAGAAACGCACTGATTGTGCAACTACTGTGTACTAAAAGTTTGTATCAAAGAAGAATAAACTGGTTTAATCAAGAAAGGACCTGTATCGCTGAAGAATTTCTACCAGAAACAAATAAACAAGCAGATACGTTACACAATATTACACCTTTTTTGTTATTGCTGTTCATACTTTATGGGAGAGAAGAGAAAAAAAAGAGGTCATACCATTAGGGAAGGAAAAATAAATGAAATAGTGGCAAACGAAGACTTTTAATTTTGACAATTTTTGATACCATAATTTTAAAAATGCACTATTTTATAACGTCCTATATTAAAAGTTCGATTAAAAAATATCAAGGTCTCAGTCAAAGATATCGATTATTCACAAAAATGAGATGTTTATAAGAAAAATGATGTACACGGAGATATATTTTGTTAATAGTCATTCTATGTTTTATATTTATTTAGTGGAAATCGAAATACAACAACTCCATATTCTGCTTAGCAGGTTTTTGTTTTATTCATGTAGGACTACATCATACAACAACAGCATTATTTAAATATTTATCTATTTAAAACATATACCTTACTCACATATGTATAGTATTTCACTTAATAATGCTGCATATAGAAAAATAATATTTGGGCTGTGGCTCATATGACACACACAGCACAAGCTTTATATGCGGGAGGTCGAGAATTCAATCTCGTTTATATCCCCCCCCCCCAAACATTGTTTCAGTAGTCAAATAGTTTTAATATATACATCGTATATGAAACACGAACTTATCCTCCAGTTTGATCCCCAGTGACACAGTTGTATACCTGCGGACTTGTACTGCCAGAAACCGGGTTTCCATACCCGTGGTGGGCAGAGCACAGATAGCCTTTGTGTAGCTTTGTGCTTAATAACAAACAACAACAATCCTCTAGTTTTCCAAATTGCAGAGAAAGTGTTGTATAAATCTTGAGCTTTTCAAATTAAATACAAATTGAAATGTCTCTGTTGCTTAGGTTTGTTTCTTTTTTGAATTAAATTGACATTTATAAAATTAAGGTATATATATATATTAACTCATTATTTTTAAATTACATTGATTTCTTTCTATTAGAGATAACAACAAATAAGATATTTATTATCATAAGTCTTGTATCAAGGACGTCCATGCCTTAAATTTCAGCCTTATTTTTGTAACACATCACAGCTCGTGGTCTTTTTTTTCATAGTCCCCATCTGGTCTTTTTACATACATTTCATTGTAAAGAAGAATTTTAAACCACTCTTTTTCAGAAACATCATTACGTTTTGAAATTAGTACTGTCAAAATAATTCACGTGAATGCAATTTGATCTAGAAATACTAAACAGAAGAGACTCACGTATAACAAAGATCGTTCGTTATAGAGTGCTGAATGATAACCCTAAGATAATGTATTCTTTTCATTTCATTGTGAACGTTATATTTATATTTTTTCATACATAAACCATCTTCAATTTACTTCTCGACTTAGAGAAACAAAAATGATAAAGAGATTAAGGCTATCAGGCTTAATTTTCCTATAATGATTAAGTAAACTGTATGCGTTGTTTGTAATATAATAACTAGCCCACGAAACTTTACCATATGATAACTTTATAGATTTCTTGAAACGAATAAGATAGAAGTTTTAAAGTAATTCCTGCTACTATCTCACGAAGTTATTTTGAAGTATATAAAATGTAATTATTGTTTCCTTCTGAACTAAAGTAACTTACTACTCTAACTATTGAAATACGTAAACAGATATGAATGTAATTATATAAATATTAATCAGTTAACAGATATTAACGATAAATATATATTTATAGTACTTGTAAAGTAAAAAATACTGTGAAATTTCAAGTAAGCCCAAGTGTAACATTTGGAGTATACATAAAAGTAATTTACCCATGCAAAGCTTTTTCTTCAGTTATCTACAAATCTATTGTACAACTAAAGAGGGACTACAGAGTCAGTTGTATGTGTGAAAGTTAATATTACACATTGACTAAAACAGTATTTAGACATCAGCTGGATACACTAGCAGAATATTTTTCATGTGTAAACTCAAGCTTTTCAGACAAATGAACGAATTTACGGCACGAATGATATGCCACATTCGATGTTTGATATCCTGCCTCTATATTTATTTGTTTATTCTACACGTTAGCTTAAATATATATCTTAACTCTACTTGCGATGGATTATTTTTGTTAACTATATCGCCACTTTTCCGGTATATGGTAAAAGAAAAGTAATTTTTTGTTTCACTTACTTCACATGGCTCGAGAATTAGTCCAAATCCGAACTTATCCAAAATATTTTGTCACACATTAGGGAGACATGTACTGTTGACGACAACATAAGTGCTAATGCTGTTACTATTCACTAATACTGATTGTTTTCACACCCTGAACTTTCGAAGTCAAAACGCTGTTACTGGTTTCTTTCACACCGTGAAATTTCGAAGTCAAAACAATGTTACTGATTTCTTTCACACCGTGAACTTTCTAAGACAAAACGCTGTTACTGGTTGCTTTCACACTCTGATAATTCCAAATCAAAACGCTAATATCTTGTGGCTGCATCTGGACATTAAATTTGCAAGTTTGTAACATACTAACTCCAGAGTTAAGAGAAAGCAAGTATGTCAAAGTACTACATAACATTGTTATGGAATTGGAAAACAAGGAAGTGTAGTACCTCACATTATATATATAATTATTGCTTATGGATTTTATGTCTTTACTGAAACTGTTCTTTAGTTATATAAATATAATGGAACTGTTTGTTGTATACCTATGTAACTACTTCGCAGGGTGTAGATGGATCTTCACCAAAATTGGTATGGGAGTTCATTAGGTCCACGCTGGATTATATACAAATGTTCAGTTTTGCATTTTGCGTTTTGCGGATTTTATGGGAGTTTTTTGTTTTTACCACTACTTCGCCCCCTGTAAATGAATTTTCACCAAATTTGGTATGGACGTTCATTGAATCCATGTGGATATACTTACAATTTTATTTGTACATTTTGCGTTTTCGTGTTTTTTACCACAACTTCGCCCACTGTTGATGGATCTTCACCAAGGGTTTGTTGGGTCCATACAGAGATACATACAAATTTGCGAATTTCACATTTTGTGTTTTGCAGTATTTATGGACGTTTTTTACAATTACATATAAGGGGAGCAATTTTTAATGTCCTAAGATAACCTTTAATTAATCATGAACTTACATATCTTCCGTCGAGGGAACGGGTACTCCAGCTAGTTTTCAATATCGTATAAAATCAATCAAACTATTTTAGGACCGCGACACTGATATCAAAATAATGTTTTGCAGAGATTCAGTTACATAAATAGGGTACATATATAACAATTATATTTCTATGTAAGAGTATATTAAAAAAACTCTTAAAAATGAAATTGGATCAATTAAGATAAACCACGTTGAATTCATAAAATAGACAAAAGAAATAAAGACGGTGAAAATCTATTGTAATTTCAGTCATAAAAACTGAAAGAAGAGAATAAATAGGAACAAAAATATCATTTGTAGATCACTATAGAGATATTTTAGATATATAGATATTTTAAAAGAAGAATTATCATAGTTTGTTTGCTTACGTATGAAGTCATTAACTTACTAAAAGGGTAAAATTTAAATCTTTAAACGTCTTATCTGGCTTTCATAACTTTAATTTGATTTGAAAAGTGTATTTGACTTAACTAACGACAGGCAAGTTAGCAAGAAAAACGCCAGTTAAGCTTATTTACCAACTCCGTTATGGAGAAAGTTCCTAGTTGGAATAACAAATTAATTCAATTTTTTGTATTTACATAATATATTTGATAAGGAACGTTTATGCACAGTAGAAAAATAAAACAAAAATAATGTGACATGGCTAAAATGGTAAATTATACAAGATAAACATTCAAGACCTTACCTTTAAGATCTAAGTTTAGAAAGAAGTCAACAATAATTACACACACACACTCTTTGGATAATTTATTATCTATATTAATCAGCAATCAATATTATTTAGAACAGTTATGTGACGGATTTATTATTATATATTTATTTTAACATCAACATTTGTTTAGATCAAATTTATATTTAGAAACATACATAGCTTGTACTGTTGAGCATGTGTTGGGAAACTCCCGCATATTCTCCAGTGTAGTAGAAGATTCTCGAGAGTATGACTCAACAATATAGGTGTGTACGTAAATGCTTAAATTTGTATTGTTACGTAATCTGAATTTTCTAGAAATCCTTCGCAGCCTACAAATATAGCCAACGCGATGTACCTAAAGAGAGTATTAGTTTGCTATAAACTTTGGAAGCTATAATTGGAATTGTTATAACTCTTAAAAATTGAAAAACTTTAGATATTTGACCAGGAGCATTTACAAAGTTCGAACATTACAAATCATTTAACTTCAATGTATTCTCATCGGACATTAGTACTTTTACAAAAACTATTATATAAATTCATCGTGAAAGACTCAGCGCGCGTGACTTGTGAATAATGAAGAACAAAGCTAGCTAGCTTCCGTTAAGCGAATCGTACCCACATCAACTCGCTCATCTTGAACCATCGATAAGATATAAAGGAAGATACAGACTAAATGGAAGATTTTCTATTGCTTGTAGGTTTGTGAAACTTTTGTTTATAAATCATTGTTTGTAATAACTGTTATTGTAAATTGTATTGTTGTTTGTATATTAAAACACTTTTGTATTAAAAAAAAGAAAACTGTGTGTATCAATCTTGTTGGGAAATATCATAAACTGACTATATATCAGCTTTTACTTAATACTAAATTCAAAGTACAATTTAACTACTAAATTGAAAGTATCATTTAACTCAAATTCAGGCTATTTGAAATTCTAGTACGTAACAGTTAATAAAAATCATAATGAAACAATTAAGGAAACATTACAATGTTTAATCTTTTTATCAATTTTTTTTTTTTGGTGGTATTAAAACAAGAAAAAAATTGCAAACTACTATATTCCTAAACTTAGCTTCCTTCCAACGATACAAATACTTTTATTTTGATTAGAAAAAAAATCCATGAAACAGAAAGATAAGATGAGTTTAAATGCCCAGGGTACTGTTGCAAAAGTCTGCGATACTTCATCACATGATTAAGTATAGTTTAATACCACTTTATCAAGATGCTAATTTATTGAGTTGCCTGATGACTTTCGTCTGTTTTATCCTTATATAGAGGTCGAGTACGTTGTATAAAAACTATTTCGGAGCCTCGCCACGTTCTTACAGTTTATGTTTCTACGTCCGATCATACTCTGTCTGACTATCTTGAATCTTGGCAGTAATCCTGAGCGTAGTTTAATTGCAAAAGGTTTTGTCGTAAGGCTGTCATGTTCAAAACGCGCTCTTCGTCCTTACGTGTTTTCTATAATTCACCTAGTGTACGAGGGTGTTTCAATAATCCACTCGCTTAGAAATCCATAGGCGCCGTGTTGATTTTCACTGAAAGTTGATTTACATGGTTATAAATACATAATAGATACGATGTTGTTATGCGCGGCTGCTTTTTTACTCCACGAGTGTTAAACGCTTGTTTACATGAAACCTCAGGCACAAAGCCACTTGGCTTAGTATATAATTACTTTAAAAGACATGAAGCTTTATTTAAAGCGATGTTCTAGACTTATTTGTATTATTTGAAAAGGCTGCATTTCTACTGGAAAAATGTTAAACGCACTTAGTGGGGACTATGTCTTATTCTAGGCATTTATTTGCCCATTGCTGTGCATTAACAAAGTCAACATATAAGATAATTAAAAAACTGATAATTTAAAATCTACAAATAGGGATCGCAAAACAAAGTAAGCAAGCAAGGCTGAGAGATTGCTCAAGCTACAAATTTCTATTATGACTCTATTGTAGTGTGGGATCGCACAGGAATTTTGTAAAAACTGAGAGAGTACCTTTAAACTTCATTCAATCTCCTTAATTTTTTGATATAAAAAATCTGGTGTTTCCCTAGTGTGCACATTGGTTAGAGACTACAACTCGTGCATATTCTAGCGCATTAATTGAAAACTGTCACGTAAAATGTTTCCGATTTTGCTGTTGCATATTGTTACTCGAATCGCTATTGTTCATCGTTACTCAATTTTGCTGTCTCTTCGTGGATTTCCACGACTATATTTCAGCACGTTTTTAACAGTGGGCGATTACCGTATTAGATATTCCTACCCAGACAATGGTGGTGATTCTTTCTAGTGTTTCTGAGACTTAGCTGAAATCGTGAGTGCTTATTTATTATTTATTAGCATTGCATATAGCACTATAGTTTTGCTATGTTTAAATAGTTGGTGTTAAGATAGCGTTGTATATGTTGTCGACTACACATTTAAGCTAAATGTGTAGTCGTTGTTGTCTATTTTCCATGCATTACTTGCGTTGCCTATTTCTAGTGAACATTGGCGTACAGCAGGCTGCCGAAGAACATACATATGTGTCATGTAGACCTAACAAGATAAGCATGTTACTGGGTTTGTTTACATTGCATTAATCTGTGTTGTATTATCTTAGAAGAAATATTATTCCACTCTGATGAGATTGCTTTGTTGCTGCTCGTTTTTTGTTACATTGCATTGTGACATTGATGAAAGCTGGTCATTAAATCTGTGACGAGTGACGATAAAATCTTTGCCTTCAAGGTGGTCCTTTGAGAACAAGTTTACATTTTGTTTGTTGTAGTTGCATAACAGTATGTGTCTTTCTTTTTATCCTTTTTTATTTTGAATAAGTTCAGTGTGGTGGTTGGGTGGAAAAAAACCAATACAGCAACAAATTGTTAAAAAACATATAACATTCAACTGAACGCATATGCACGTATTTAGTTTATAAATGGACATAAAACTTAAGAATAAGATTAGTAAAATTGTTAATTTAGAAAGGGGAAATACGGATCGTCAAAAACTGTAGAAACAAGTTGATTCAAAATGCAAAGATTATATTTTCAAGGCTGGAAATAATGTCTACATTATTTTTCTCAAGTTACAAATCCTTATTTTGACTCCACTAAAATTGATAAATACTGTAGACCTAACTACTAGATCACGCACGGCCCATACCCTAATGATTAAAACATGTTAAAATAAGTCAATGTTAATAACATATTAGATAATATGTCTTGAAGGAATGATCTTGTATACTCGTCTGAAACTTTTTCAAACTGTTATGAGTTCGAAAATATGTACATCTTTAATACAATTAAGTGTAGTCAAATATATACTTCTCAGCTCTCACTTTTACTCGCAGATCCTTTAATATAATTTATTGAACTAGGATATTTAAAAAGAGCATGTCTAATAGTTACAATGCTTAACTAATAAGTGTAATATCGTCACAATGAAGGTGCTTCCATAAATAACCTACTTAGTGAAATGGTGGAAAAAAAAAGATGTTATCATACACTTACGTGAATGGGTGGTTTAATGGATAACCTGGTGGGTGGAAGGGTTAGGAGGTTATGGTATACGTATATATATATCATCAACTAATGATGTTTCATGCAAGAGCATAAAAAATTACCCAGCAATTTTTTCCAGCAGAGTTTCATCAAATATTTGTTACTTAAAACTATTTTATATTGAAAATTCAATTAACTAAGGAACAACGTATATTTAAGCATTTTAAATTATTCAAACATTGCATTTCATCCTCATCTCTACTGATTAACGACAAATTAACTTTCGTTTTTCATTTTATAATTATCTTTCTACCACTTCAGCTTTATAGTTAAAACTAATATCACCGATCTCTTTGTCAATGTTCACAACATATTAGATTAAAGCTTCTTTAAATAAGGAAAGTGAGAAATTGACTAATGGAATCTGAGCTTAGGTCCAATTCAAAGACTGCTAAAGGATCATCACTCTTCCTCAGAGTAAACTTTATATTACCATTAACTGTTCCACGAGAACAGGGACCATATAACTCTATATCGCCATGCAGCTTTCAACGTTGTAGGCGAAAGAAAGAAAAGAAAAGGAAACTTTTTCTGAAAAATGTTTGTTTGTTTCTTGAATATCACACATAGCTACACAAGTTTCTACCTAGTCATCCCTAATTTCAAAATGATGGACTAGAAGAAAGACAAAAAGTCAACACCTCTTGCCTTCTACTCTTGGGCTACTATATTTTTTGGATAG
>NW_013666286.1:261876-265506 GCF_000517525.1 Limulus polyphemus
CGAGAACAGGGACCATATAACTCTATATCGCCATGCAGCTTTCAACGTTGTAGGCGAAAGAAAGAAAAGTAAAAGAAAATTTTTTCTGTAAAAATGTTTGTTTGTTTCTTGAATATCACATATAGCTACACAATTTTCTACCTGGTCACCCCTAGTTTCAAAGTGATGGACTAGAAGGAAGACAAAAAGTCAACACCTCTTGCCTTCTACTCTTGGGCTACTATATTTTTTGGATAGACCATCACATTATAACAACTGAAAGAGCATCGATCCTGTGACCCAAAGATTGTGAATCGTGTTCCTTTCTAGTCAGCCATGCCAAGCCCTTTTGAAAATAATATTAAGTGTCATTTGCATATATTATTGAACAAAATGTTCATATCACTGAAAATAGTAGTTTCTCCAAGTGTCTGAGTATAAAGAACAGCGATACGTTTTACATATGATAAAAGTTATAGATGTAATTTTAATAGATAAAAGAATTAATATAAGTTTAATTTTTTTATTTCTAGCAAAAAGCAGTAATCCTCTGGAGTTTTCACAGAAAAAAAAAATACAAGTAGATTCAGATTTTTTCCTTGTGATGTAATAACATAGCACCGTATATACCAGATCAATGAAGCACACATTTAGCCGAAATCCGATCGATCCTTACCATAAACTAATAAGACTATGAAGGGGATAAGTAAATAGCTTAGCCTATATTATTTACCTTTTAAATGACGACAGGTTTAAATGGTTATTTCTGTAGCAAGTTGCAGGAAAGTAAGGCAAAAAAATTAAAGTTGAGCCCTTCTTTATTTTTTACTAACAAACGTGGCCTTATCACAAAGCTAAATCGTTCATGTTTATGATGCATTACCACAGGTGCAACATTGTTTAGCAATAGTAACTGTAGCTAATTATAATGATATAATTGTGAATATTCTAGTATTTTTTACCCATTACAGATATATATATATATTAAAACATAACAAAATATGAACCTGTTTTTCACTGTTTTAGTTATTAAAGCTAGTCAATAGTCATGAAAAAACATTTAATATGTAATAATAAAATCATAAAAGCTTAAGCATTATTGAAAAATTCACATATAGATAATGTTCTAAACTTATAACGTTCATACATGGAAACATCGGCTTATGTACATACGTAGATCTTGAAATATTTATTAATACACATAAACCTGTTCTTTGCCGCCAAAAAGAATTCCTGTACAATCTACACATCCTTCAGTAGGTCTGTGACATTTCCTGATTGGACAAAGGACTTGCCAATCAATGATTGCTTTAACAGCTTACGGTGATCTGACTCATTTTACAAGCTATATATTTCCTATAGATCATTTTCCAGACGGTTCTGCTATGATTCGTGTCTGGCGAAAAGCTTCAGTAGATATTTCCTTTGCAACATCTCAACCAACAGTTGGTCCAGTTATCAACACTATTTTCAAGTTTTGAACAACTCGACTTTCAAGATCTACATATATACATGTGCCGATGTTTCCGTTTATCAAAGCTATCTTCAAGTTTTGTACAACGAAAAACCTTTTCAAGTATATTCTATTTTAAGATCCATGCAAGAACTCAGCTAACAGATGTTTCCGTATATCAAAGCTATCTTAGAATATATTATTGACAGAAGAGCAAAGAAAAACAAACAAACCTAATTTGTGTTTGTATAATTAAAACTGGTATAATTTTAAACCTACTGAAGAAAAAAAAATCAAAATATGATATATTTGAAGTTATTGTTTTAAAATGAGACTCATGAACGGCCACAAAGTGCTAAGGTGATTTTTATTTTCGGAAACGAGACAAAAACCATGCATTCTTGGATCCATAGTGTTGTCTGAGAAATTTGGTAAAAACGAACATGTGTTGGCCTACTTCAGTAGGGTCCTGAGTCGACCAGAGAGGAACTACTGTGTAACATGGAGGGAACTCCTTGCTATAGTACCTCACCTCTATGGGGCTAGGACAAGGACATACTCTAACCTTGAAATAAATCTTTATAAAATACAATCGTAAATTTAACAACGAACTTTCAAGAAAATTAAAGTAGACAAGTTGTTAAACAGGGACAAGGGTAATGTTTAAAATGTATAGTATAATTGCTTTTTTGATATTATCCATATGTTGGCAACCTTAGCCATTGAGATAGAAGGTTTTGAGTGTTGTTTCGAGAACAAGTCTGCTTTTTAAAATGGTTTTTGCCCGTATTTTCTATTAGAATGTTTGTGAAATTCCTGAGCAAAACCTATTATGAACCATTATCGTGGTTCATGATAGCGGTTAACGTTTCCGTTAATACTACACCTTACTTGAAATTTGGTTTATCTATTAATTGCCAAACATAATTTTATATAAACTCGTTTTTTAATACTTTCAATAGTCTTCCTAAATATAGAATTGTTTGATAATTTGTAAAAATATTTTTCAAAATCCTTAGTAATTTCATGTAACAGTCTAAAATGAACATGCCACTACAATCAGGGTTCAACAACAACAAAAACGATTTATTCAATAATAACAACATTTAGAAATATATTCAACACTTACCAAAACACAGTTAATAAACACGTGTCTGGCCAAGACTTGACACTAATGTTAATAAACAATATCTCATAAATATCAATATTATTTCAAATAATGGCATCAGGAAAAAGAAATAGAAAGAAAAAACCTAATTCCAAAAATTATCGTTCACTAACTATCTCGTGACTCTCTCTTTCAGTGAAGCTTCTGGGAGGGTATTTATTGAAACTGACACCAACTTCTCTAGTGATGACGTACATATACTATTAATGTACCAGAAGAGTGTGTAAATTTATGATCAAATGAAGTTATTCTCTGGTGACTTACTCAGTGAATAAAATATAAATACCCTACCAGAAACCTCATTAAGTGAGAGAGAGTTACGGGACAGTTAATGAAATGTTGCTGCTCATCACTCGATACTGTTATTAATATTGAAAGATATTTTTGGAATATTGTGTTTGTTGTATTTTTTTTTGGAATTAGGTTTTTTCTTTTTGTTTTTTTCCTGATTCCATGGCATGGCCAGATAGTTATGGTGCTCGACTCGCAATCTGCGGGTCGCGGGTTCGAATCCCCGTTCCACCAAACATAATCGCCCTTTCAGTCGTGGGGGCGTTATAATGTGACGGTCAATCCCACTATTCGTTGGTACATGAGTAGCCTAAAAGTTGGCTGTGGGTGGTGATGACTAGCTGCCTTCCCTCTAGTCTTTCACTGCTAAATTAGGGACGGCTAGCGCAGATAGCTCTCGTGTAACTTTGCGCGAAATTCATGACAAATAAACAATCCTGATTCCATTATATGAAATAATAATAATTATAATAGTATACTGGTTATTAACATTAGTGTCAACTCCTGGTCGGGTACGTGTTTAGTAGCTGTGATTTGGGTATTTATAATAATATACTGGTTATTAACATTAGTATTCAACTCCTGGTCGGGTACGTGTTTAGTAGCTGTGTTTTGGGTATTTATAATAATATACTGGTTATTAACATTAGTATCAACTCCTGGTCGGGTACGTGTTTAGTAGCTGTGTTTTGGGAAGTGTTGAATTTATTTTTAAGTGTTGTTGTTATTGTTGAATAAA
>NW_013666286.1:266477-271316 GCF_000517525.1 Limulus polyphemus
TTTTGGGAAGTGTTGAATTTATTTTTAAGTGTTGTTGTTATTGTTGAATAAATCGTTTTTAGTTGTTCTTGTTAAACTCTGATTGTAGCGGCATGTTAATTTTAGACTGTTACATTGGCGACAACCAGGGACCTTTTACATAAACATCGAATTTTTTGTTTGTATCAAGTGATTACTTCAGTAATAATTTACGTTCAGTTAAATATAAGTTAACTAGTGTTTGAAAATAACTGTGTTACTATGAAAGTTGGTGAATCTGATGTGGCAAGCTTGAAACAGAACAGGTGGAAATGCTAACACACATAGTAACTGATCTACTAGCGAGATAACCTAAGTCTCCCTCCTCTCAACCTTAACCTCAAACGTCGAGACTCCATTCTGCCTACAGACTTGTGGAAAATTCATCAATTTACGTCACTGTAGTTAACCCACCACCCCCTACCTGTTGAAAGGTTCGACGTAAGTCGGATTTTAATGTCTTGGGGTTTCTTAAAAGTTTAGAAAGACATCTTTATAAACATCAAGTACCTGAGAATAAATGAGTGAAAACTGTGGCTTCTTGTTTGAGGGGAGGGCCACTAGAATGGTGGAAGGCTTTCAGATCAGAAATGGATTTCGAACACTGGTGAGAATTTAAAGAAATATTGACTAATTTGTACCCAGTGGTGTTGGATAATATCGAATTGGCTAAGAAACTCTTTAGTAGGAATTACCACACTAATGCAAAGGAGTCAGTTGATATATTTATTTGGAAAACTCTGAAAATTTAATTATGGAACCATGGAGCTACAAAAAGAGAAATTATGAAGTGTATAATTTCACTATTGCTCGTTTCTTTACGAGAATCTTTTTAATCTGTTATATCTACTGCTGAATGGCTTAAATTTATAAATAATACGAGCATTGCCAGAACAATAAACTATATACTTTTAATAGTGAAGTGATTAAAACTGAGCACTTTAAAGACCTATAATTGTAATCAAATAGAACACTTATTTATTATTAAAAAGAAAATATGTAAACAGGGAACGAAGAAATGAAGAACAGCGGTCGGGAAACGAGAACAGGGATCAAAGAAGGAGGTTTTGAGTCCCGTGAAAGTAAAACCCTCCATTAACTATTTAACAACAACTAAAACAGATTTGCCACACCTAACCCTAAAAATTAATGATGTGAAAGTAATAGGTCGTATAGATATTGAGTCGGGTTATTCAGTACTAAATAAAATAATATGGCAACAAATCAAGAGAAATGATCCAACACTTCAACTATAAACTTGGAGTGAAGATAGCATGTGTCTTGCACATGGAATGACGAACTACCAACCATTAGGATATTTTGAAGTAAAACTCTTTGTTACAAATAGCATTGTGGACCAATGTTTTGTCGTCGTCAACGATTTGGCTGTACCTTGTTTTATTGGATTAACGTCATTCAACAAAACGAAGTAACCCTTAACTTCTTCATAAATGTTTTTGAATTACATGAGTCATCTGCTATGCATGACTTTGATACTGATTGAAAAAATACAATGTTCCAATACAAAGAGTAAAGAGTTTGAAAAATATTGCAACTTGTGTTGAAATATGCTGATATTTTAAGCAATAACCCTGGCTTCACAGATTTGTCTGAACATAGTATTGTAACCACGACAGAAAAGCCAGTGTTTAGTAAACTTTAATGTCATTCCACTAAATTACAAGTGCTACACTTCTTCTTGGGCTTCTCCAGTAGTTATTGTCAAAAAGAAGGCTAATGATTTTAAATTTTGTGTGGACTACAGGAAGTTAAATAAAATCTCAGAATCAGACCACTATCAACTGTCTCATGTAAGTGATATTTTGAATGCTTTGTCAGGAACAACTTGAATCAGTACATTAGACTTATCTAGTGGGTATTGGCAAATACCTGTTAAGATGGAGGATTGACATGAAACTGTCTTCATAATTGATAACAGACTTTATCAATTTAAAGTGATGCCTTTTGGTCTTAAAAATGTACCTGCCACTTTCCAAAGACTTATGAATAATGCTTTAGCAGGAACAACTGAATGTTCCAAGGCTTATATTGATGATATTATAGTGTTTTCATCTACATTTGAACAACAATAATAATCTTTTATGTAACTATTTGTTTTGCTATGTCTATTACAACACTGAGATATATGTCCAAGAATACCTTTCTTGAGCAGTAAAATCGTATCATATTCTGTCAATAATTATGATTCAACACCAGTCGTTCTTAACATTGTATTCCATGATAAACCAGCTGCTGTGTAATACCAAAGAGGATCTAATTTATGTTATTAAACTAACATCTCTAAAATTGTCGAAAATTATAATAAATAATTAAAAACAACGTATAAATGGTAAACATTGTTTTTAATTATCTATTATAATTTAAAATATTACACGAGTGCCGGTAATTCATATCTTCGAAAATATCAGCTAATATCAAAACATCAGTTTCACATAAAGATCAAAATATTCCACTTTGTTTTGTATCTTAAATTCTTTCTAAGCTTTGTGAGAATATTTCTTGTTATCATCTGAAATAAAACAATTATTCAATGTGCTATAAAATGTTACTTTTGAAAGAGATTTCTTTCAGTACATTTATCAAACGAATCCATCTAGTCGTTTAATACCACAAGATATAACTTGTCTTCTAGAAAATATTGCTTTGTATTCTTCAATTTGTTTTATATTTTCAGATTACTCGAAAGTTTGTCTAAACTGCTAGCTATTAATCTATGAATCCTAATTTTACCTGTTTGTTTTTTACCGAATAAAGTACATTTTTCTTCGTTGTTTCGAACTAGATACATTTCTTTACCAGCATAGCCTAATTCTTTAATATACAGATCAATGTCCTATACGATCATATTACGAATAAACAGGGGTATGAATGTAAGATTTCTAAATAATAGATTATACAACTTTCGTATGCAGGTCCTCTATTTTCCCAGTTAGATGGTTGGCTTTTGTCACTGGCATTCATATGGCTATTTTTCCTAAGTTCATCCATTTTCTTATTAACGTTATATAAGTTTTCAATTTCTTTACCTTCTTTACACATCCAGATCGTGCATTTGGTCCTATATAAACTACAGGATCCGTATAATGCCCATAAACATACTTGATATAATAACAAAAACTCACAGGTTGATGTTTTGAATAAGACTTTGTATAACTTGCAGAGGAATCTGGATTACAGGTATCAGTGTTTCTTGTTAAGCATTCAAAATCAGAATATATAACAAAAAGAAATCTTAATGAATTATTTATATTCTTAAATTTTAAAACAGAATCTTTTAATGGCATTTCGCTTACAATCTTCTTCGTGTTTCTTTCCTATGAATTCTAAATAAAAATACTTCATACATCTCTCACACGGGTAATATTTTGTTTTACGCTTTGTTACGTTACTGTTACTTCACCGAGATCAATATTTAAGACAATGTGCGTATGTTTTATGTTTTACATGTAAAAGCTGAACACCTGCTCTTATTTTCAATTATACTTGATAGATAGATAATATATTCTTCATCATAACTATAGACAATTATTCATATATTCATAATTTTTCAAATTTTGGAGTATCATCTTACTATAATGGGCATAGCATATATATGTCAGTATCTGTGTATGTAACCAAAACTCCTTCACCATCTATTGAATGACACCACAAACAAAAATCCTTAAAAAATTACACGTTTTGGGTATGCAAGATTCAAACAATTAGAAAAATAACAGTGGTATGTGCAACAACCATTTTTTTTGCTAATATAACACAATTTTAAATAAAAGTACTCTCCTCACAACAAGAACACGACTTTCACTAGGACTGTAGTTGAGTTTTTGATTATATCTTTATTCATATAATTTTTGAATGTAGTACTGAGGAACTGGAGTTTAATTTTTTTTTCAATAAACGGATACATTTCAGTTTTTATCAGTAAAATGTATGAAAATTTTGAGCTGTGTACATTGAATCATTTTGATGCAATGAGTTGGTATGACTAAAGAGTACAGTGGGAAAACTTTTCCCGTGTAGTAATTCCCAGAGAAAAATACCTTTTTTAGAAAATGTTCACATTTCTAATTTTTTCAATGATTTAGGAATATTACGATTAGTAATTACTAGCACAAACAGCCGCCTTTAGGGCGGCGTTTCTACTAGTTTATATTATTTACTGTAATAAATAATTAAAAACAACGTTTACTATTTACGCAATTAAATCTTTATTGAAGCCGTACGGCTTCCATTTTAAAACAATACTCTACAAGTACTAGTTTCGAGCCCCCCAGGGGCACAGCGGTATGTCTGTGGACTTACAACCCTAGAATCTGGGTTTTTTATACTTTATACTTTTACCCCTTTTCGCATTTCTTCACTATCACTTACATATTTCTTTGGTATACTTTTTTTGTAATTATTATAATATATCTCGCCAGAAATCAACATATTTAATGCTATAATACTACGAGGTTGGGCCAAAAATTAAAGCTTTTCTCCATAATATTTTATGTTGGTTAGTTTTTACATGTTCGGCTATAGCTGAGGTTTC
Organism: Limulus polyphemus; assembly: GCF_000517525.1. NCBI lineage: Eukaryota > Metazoa > Arthropoda > Merostomata > Xiphosura > Limulidae > Limulus > Limulus polyphemus. Next base: position 271,048 of record NW_013666286.1, read on the forward strand.
TATTTTATTATTTCTTATATAACTTTTGTGTTCTTGCAATCTACATTTTAAATATCTTTTAGTTTGACCAATATAAACACTACCACATTCATATTATATCTTGTATATACCCGTTTTATCTGTTAATTCTATTTTGTCTTTAGCATTCCCTATCATATCTTTTATCTTATTTATTGGTTTGAAGATAGGATAAAAAATGCTGATGCTTTTTAAATACTTTATATAATTGACTTGTTTAACATAGAAAATAAGGTAAACTTAAAGTTTCT
>NW_013666286.1:272316-283514 GCF_000517525.1 Limulus polyphemus
CTTTATATAATTGACTTGTTTAACATAGAAAATAAGGTAAACTTAAAGTTTCTTTTTTGTTTGTTTTTATAAATAGATCTTAATGTAGTATTTTTAGCTGTGTTTACACCTTTGTTAAATTTCTTAAGTGCTTTGTCTACTTTATTTAGCTCAAATCCTCTATCAATAGCTATATACTTAATAACAATTCGTTATTTAAAACTTCCTGTCTTGAACATATTTTTGTAATAGCCTAAGCAACGAACTTTATTCTAAAGTAAAATGTAGTATGAACTACTTTGAGATAATTAATAAAGATACCATGGTTAAGAGACACGTTTCACCATTTTTTATCTCCTGCAAAGGTAAACATGTGAATTATTTATTTTTTCTTAAAAAAGAACTATGATTATTTACAAGTGAAAATGATGTAAAACAAATTAAATCGAATAATAATGTTTCTTTGTTTCTAATTAAGCACAAAGCTACACAATTGGCTATCTGTGCTCTGCCCACCACGGTATCGAAACCCGGTTTCTTGCATTGTAAGTCAGCGGACATACCGCTGTGCCACTGGGGGACCGAATAACATATAGAATGTCAATGCAATTCCTTTCATACTTCTCTTATATAATGTTAATACATTTCATTCAATAACATCTTCTGCAGAAAGATTACGTATATTTAAAAAAAAAGATAAATAAATGGAAGGACTTTTGGATATCAAAAACAATACTAGTCTACTTTATTTTAGATTAAAATAGTAATTCACGACTCAAAGGTAATGATTTGTCGAAGTGTTAGAATATCAGAAAATGAGAAATGCAATATGTGATCATATTAATGTTGAAGGTAAATATAGCTTTCAAGATTTTAACAACCGTCCTGAATCAGGGCCCTTGGATAACAAATTCAATGAATCTGGGTTATATTCATTAATTATGTCTTCAAAATTACTTGAAGCAAAATAGTTTGAAAAACGGGTAACATCCGAAGTATTACCATCAGTTAGGAAAAAGGGTAAGATAAGATAGAACAAAATTATTAAAACCAAAATAAACATTTAAATGTGCAACTTTTTCATAAGAATATTACAATTAGAAGTATGAGAGATAGTAATCGTACAATGTTTAATGTAGAATGGGAAATTATGAAGGAACAAAGACCAAAATAGTTTAAATGGAACCCCATGTACTAATGAAGCCTAAACAAGCTAACAAACACTGTTGGTTTGATTTAATTAAAAATAATCATTTTTGGCTATATCCACGTTGTGTAATAAGCATTCATAATGAAATGTTAATACAAGATAAAACAATTATTACAAGAATATCCAGAGATGGAAATGGTTTCCTATGACCATAAGAGCATCAATATCTACAATAGAATTAAGAAAGAACTACCCATAGAATATCCAAGAAACAAAATACTAAACTGATTTAAAGATATACAATTAAGGATGAAAATATTAGAAGTACAAAGCAGAAAACTATAACAATATATATTTTTAAATTAGACTTATTTTTGTAACTAATACTTTAGACATTATATTAATCATGGAACTTGCCTTCCTTGAGCTGGTTTCCTGAATATTGTTTGTTTCATATTTTGTTTACACTTTAACAGTACGTAATGGATGAAATGTCAAGACCGAATGATTTTATAGCTTATTAAATGGTTATATAATTCCTCTAACAATTCTTTCACCTAAGGTTGGATCTTTAATAGCATTCGCATCTTCTATCAATTTCTGATCAGCTATATGTTCTATCACGTGTAACTTTTGATTTACTGTACGCAATATTATGTTTCTTATATACTTTATCCACTCTCTTGATACTAGGATCGCCTCTTTTTAATCTTTTCTCAAGAACAGAAAGAACCCACAAGCTCAAAGCACTCACAACCTGGTAAATGAATTTCATGATAATTAAATCTATCTCGCATCTCTTTAACTTTATTTGTACAATGTACTTCTCTCTAGGAAGATATTCTAATGTATATTTGTTATAAAATATTTCTCCATTAAGTTGATTTCTTCTTCAGTTATATTTTGACGTTTAAATAAACTTAGCATTTCTTTGTAAAAGTTATGAGATCTATATTCTATATTATTCTTTCATAGCAGATATGTTTATAAGCTGATCAATTAATTCAATGGCGCTGAATAAAGTAAAATAAACCCTCAAAGTTGTGAAATATAGTTAAAGATCCATCTAAATTCAAGCGAGAGTAAATTACAAGAATAACCATAATTGTTACTTTTAATTTTAACAAAACATCGTACATTAAGACTAATTAGTTCCAGTGCAATTATTATATACGGATTTCCTACAATTCATAAGATGGTTGTCTAATTAAACCTACAATGTTTGGACAGTCATACACAATCATGAACTAGCTAAGTTTTTAGTTAAAGTTGTTAAAGCTTGTGATTAAAAATTACTGTATTAAAAGACGTAGTTTTGGGTTTTCATAAGAAATAAATATGAATTTCAAGAAAGAGGTGTATTGTGCTAATTTTAATATAAAGTTTCTGTATGCTAACATACCACTAGAAACTATTATATATTTGTGCACTACTGTACCACAATGATAATAATCCAATGACATTTACTAGAAATATATTTCAAGAACTCACGAGTTATGTCATTTAACAATCTAATATCTTGTCTAATATCGAGGCTTATGACCAACTTGATGTGGTTGTAATTGGTTCTAGATTAGCACTATCACTTGCAAATTTATTCGTATGCACCAGGAAAAAGTATGGCTAGAAGATTACTCAATAGAGTTTAAACCAGTGTAATATAGAATATATATAGACGGTACCTGTATCACCTTTAGAGAAGTTGAACACGTTGAGAGCTTCTTTAACTACCATAGTAGAAACATTCCAATATCAAATTCATCGTTGAACACCAACGCAACCACAAACTTTCATGTTTAAAACATAACAACGAAGAAATTTACAGGTTTATATTTTTACTTTGACAGCTGCATACCAATTGCTTTCTAATAAATAATTATTGAAAATAATAGTTCATTGAACATTCGAGTTAACCAGTAAATATTGTTTTTTTTCATAAAGAGTAGGAAATATTAAGGAATTCTTATTAATAGATTCATTTCCTTCGGAAGTTATAAATCAAGTGACAGGTAATTATTGAAATAAGGTAGTCCTTTCTATACCATCCAATTGGGATGTAAAAAAACTTTTGTTGTACCATATTCTGCGAAACAAGTAGTTGTGTTTAGAAATCATTTAAATATGTTAGTCTATCGAACTTATCCTCAAATGGAGTTGAGAAGTAGCACTAAACCAGTATGAAGATTACAGTATTTCTTCAGATATAAAGAACAAATATCTGCCTACAATTCTAATGTGAATATGAACGACTTACGTGTAATTCAGTTTATACAGGTTACATCACTAAGTGGCTAACGTACAAGAACATGCTAATTTGAAATCTACTTTATATTCAAGCATTAAGATATATGTATTGTAAAAGTGTAAGGAACTCATAAATAGAAGGTACTTTATTTCGTAGGGCTAGTAATGAATAAGAATTGAGAACAAAAAAAAATATTAATCAGTAGACTTAGACCAGAGTTATATGATCAATATAATGCATTTCGTTTATTATTGAATGTCAAGAAAAAGTGGTATGAGAGAGTTTTAACGTGAGTTTAAATTCAAAGTAAAAACAGGCAACAGACAACACCTTAATTTTATAATATATTTTTAAAATATTTATTTATTTACATACTAGAGGAGTTTAACATTAGCCAAAGCACAGGCTATTCTCCATCCAATTCTGAAGTCCCTGTTCAGCATGTTTGTCAATGCACATTCCTGGTTACATTGTGTAATCCCTAATTTTGAACCACCAGAGAAGGTAACCAGCCAGTAGCAACCATTTTATTTTATAGCTTACTATTATTTAGCATTGTGTATCATTCTGAAAGTTGTTTTTATTTTAACATCAGGTACCAAATATAAGTAAGACGATTTTAATACTATTACTTTCATTACTATTTCACGCTTGAGGAGTTAGGTACTAGTCTTGACACAGGGTCTCCTCACCTTAATAATTTCTTCAGGATTCTTTTACTAATAACGGCCAATTCAATTTGGTTTAAGAAGCGTTTGTCATTTATAAAAAAGTTTGAGCTTGCACCACTTCTAAACTTCCACTCTCCTTCCTTCAGTCTTCCAGTTAACCAATGGGACCTCTGTTCCATCTTTGCCTGGTCTTTCAGTCCGCATGCTATTTGATTGGTAATATCATTCAGAGATCTTACGAGATTGCTTAAGGACTGCACCTTATCTGCTAAGTGGTCCATTTTCTCGTTGATTAATATGTCAGTTGAATAATATACTATTGTGGCCTAGAACACAGGTCATTATCAGAGGAACTTTTAAGTCTATCAAATATTTTGTTCTTGTTCGTTATACCTTTAGAATTATTAAATATTTTACTCTTGTTCTTTGGTCAAAATCAGTCTTGAACTCTGTGACGAGTTTTAGAAAGTTTTCAAGAAGCATGATCCTGCTATGTTCTTCACTGTTTTATGGTCAACCAGACAAGTGCATCATCATATATAGTTCACATTCTATTCTGAATGGACTGAGTTACCCAGTTTTTGTCACTGGTCATTTAAATATTAGATGACAGTCTCTCCAAATAGTTTTTTTTCTGTGCAGCCACGACCTTTGCGACTGAGACATGAAATGCTATGATCAGTGTTGGCCTTTGCTTATATGTCCATTCCAAGACTTCAGTTTCAATGAACAGTCTTTATTTTTACCTCCACATCCTGCTGCTAATCTTCATTGTGCTTAAACAATGCTCGGATCCATTCACTACCCTTGGTATCTTCCATTGGTCATATTTGCTCTACATCTTTCTTAGCCTCATTGACCCATGACTTGAATGATTTCATTTTCTGTATTACTTCTTTTTCTGTTTTGCTATGGCCATTGCTGATTTGGTTGCTAATGCACACAAGTGAATTCCATGTTCAGTTCTGATTATGATTGTTGATCTCATCAGATTAATGAAGTTCCTTCACTGAACTTTCTTGACTGCAGCAATTTTGATGAAAATAAGACTCTTTACTGATTTCGCCTACAAATGATCGGTATGTTGAGACATTGTTATTTTCTGGTTTATCCCATCACCAAAAAAGTGACAGACCTCTTATATGGAACTTTTATGTCTGCCTATGTCAGCGTGAGGAGAGAGGGGTGTTTGTTTGAGTTTTGGTAGCCGCAATCAACAGGCTTTATTTATTTTGATTGACAATGGGTTATCTGGAGTCCCATAGCAGAGGTTTTTGCTGGCTTCTTGCAGACTCTACGCTACTCCCATTGACATGTGAGATGTTTGTAACAAATCTGAGACTTTCCAGTGAATTAACCAGATTAGTTGTATATACGTTGAAGATTACAGGCCAAATTACCCAACAGCACAGTTCTGTAATGTCTGTAAACATTGTTGGATGCTGTATATGATTACCTCTACATTTTTGGTCTTTCTTCTCCCACCCTGCTAGGCAGGTAATCTCTCTCCTCCAGGTTTATTTTAAATCTTTTTGCTTCTACCGTTTTCATGACCTTTACCATACATTTGACGTTGTTGTTAGTTTATATCCCTTTATTGTACATTGGGTTTGAAGGGTTTGGACAATGATGTCATTGAGTATTCTTTGAGGTATTTTTCTTTTTCTCCTCTACCATTGACAAATTATCTGTTTCAGCCAGCTCTGCTTTCTCTTCCATGTAAAAAGGTTTGAAGTTGAAGTATCTCACACTATCTTGGCCGGGTTCAATATCTTTTGTTTCTCAAAGCATTATTTCCAGTTTGTTCAGTGTCACTGATGTTTCTGACTGTGGATCAACTCCCTGTGGAATTGTGTCATTGACTTCATGTAGCTGTCTCATATACGTATGCAAGGATGCATTAACATTTTCTTCGTCAGTTCTAATACATTTTTCTTTCGCCCCTTGATCTCCTATGGTCCTACTCCACATTCCCTTGGCACTCATTTCATATTTTTGTCAATTTCCAAAATTGGTTTGGTATATTGGGATCTGTTAGATCATATTGCCGAGAGAAATTATCACATATTGCTCAACTACTTCTCTTTGCCTTTTGCTAGAATTCTGAGGTAGCTTTATTGAATTCCGCTCTCTTCAAATAATCTCATGTTCTCCATTATTACATCTTTTGGACTCAGTGTACATTTTAATAGCCCAATCGTCTCTTTTTCTGGTGATTACTTCTGATGTCATCCACTTGGGTTTATAGTGACTACCAGTTTTACTTTTCTGACTCATTTATTCTTTTCTTGCCGACATGCTGCATTTACTCACGATGGTTTTGAACCATGTTAGATATTGAAAGCATTTAGTCCTACTGAGTTTCTGGGGCAGCTTGTTTTGGCTGTTCATAAACCTGGGCTTGTGGTTATTACTTTCATATGAACTCAAGGAATACATCAGATTTAACAAGGGTAAGGTCTAGGACAGAGTCAGAGTTTTCCTCTTTCTTACTCTCTGTTACTCTTACAGAAGCATCATTATTGGCTAAAATATTGTTTTTAAATTTGCAGTGTCTTTTCCAAAAACCCTCCATTCACACTTGGTCAGTTTCCAATAAGACAGAGCTTCAATCATTAAAGTATCCTGTAATGAACTTTTGTGCTCATATTCACAAAGGTTGGCAAGTTAATCGTTTCTCTTTTGCTGTCATAATGATACGAAAAATATGCAAGTTGATTAGAATGTATACCTTGCCAGCTATCTTCAGATTGAATACCAGATAGTCTGCTACTATTTTTTTCAAGAAATAGGTGCTTATCACCCTTTAGTATTGTAACCAAAAGAACGAGAAGTCCTCTTTTGGTGTTTCCATCCACTGTCAATGGTTCATGTCTTTTTTCAGGAGCTTTAATGCTTTCTATTGATCCTTATTTTCATATTGTGGCTGCAGGTGTTCCAGTATATCTAAATACATTTCCTATTCACTCGTCCCTTTTATTTACCTCATTGTCTTTCCCTTGTATTTTCCCTATTTTCCCATCTCTTAGTGTGTGTCTTGAGGCACATTTGTCATTACACAGACAAAATTGTGTGAGCTTATAGTTTAATGCCCATATAGCTTCTGAGGGCTTTGTACACAGCTAGGATAGACCAAGGAATAACCTTATTACCCCAGGGTTATTACAGTTGAAGCAAGAGATAAATCTCACTGGGATCAATACCCCTCACATTGTCATCACGTACGCCTAATCTCCACTGTGACGGTCATTATTATTATAACTGGGATTATAAATGGATCTCATTCAACCACTGTTTCTATCTGTTCAAACCAAAAGAACAACTCATGCTTGTTGGAGTCATCCTGTTAGTCCCCTTCCTTAGATGTAAAACCTACTATGCCATAATTGACAGCTTACTTTATATGTATATATGTTAATTAACTATTTATTTAATTTTTCATTTATTTTTGTTATATTTTCCTTTTCCTCGTTTTTCCATTCTTTCTTCTCTCTTTGTCTCTCTCATTGCAAAAAACAAAGAGTGGATAGCCCCTTTCATAATAATAATAACAATAACAGGGCAAACGCAAGCCTAGCTTGTCTTAATAACTATTCAATATTAAGTTGCACAATTTAAATATATTCATCAAAGTTAGCTATGGTATTAAAAATGTCAGCCAAAAGGATTTTAAAATCTAAAATTAATTTAAAAGTGGACAAAGAAAAAAATCGTTTAAAACTAAAATAATTACAATATTGTTTACTGTTAAGTTGAAAGTTACACAATTTGCTATCTGTGCTCTCTCTACCTTGGGTATCGAAGCATGATACTTAGTTATAAGCCCTGAATCAATTCAAGGAAAGAGAAATATACAGTAAAAAATATATATATAACATCTCAAACACAAAATTCCTTTCTTGCAAAGTTAAAATTTGATATTTTATCTAGAGTCTTTTCTGTTCTATGAGAATATTATAGCACAAGAAAAATATATATGTATTTATATAACAATTTATTGTATTAAAACCATAACACTAGAGACGATGAAAATGTCTCCGATACAATCTAATCTTGAAAGGTAAGTTTTTCATCCACTTACGGCTTAATAAGTGATTACGTCGTACATCGTCTTACAGGATTTTATTTTATTGTTTTTATTGAAAAGCCATATCAGTGTTTTGTACAAAACAGTTATTCATGATGTTACGTATTTGCTACTTTGTATGATATAATGTCTATCACAGACTAGAATATTTAAGCTGTGCTGCTATATAGTGACTAGATAAGCACGTAAACCTAGCCATTTGGTATACTCTCTATGTGTCGTAAGTGACTGATACGCAGACATTTCTTTACAAAACCTAGCCATTTGGTATACTCTCTATGTGTCGTAAGTGACTGATACGCAGACATTTCTTTACAGAAAATAATATCGTTACCATCTACCTGTCTTTTCTTCTCTTACGCTTGACGACCAAGAACAGTCTTACACGCTTTCATTGTATGACCAATCTTATTTTCTGTTATTTGTTACCAAGGCAAAGTGACTCAAGTCTGATATTAAACCAAACTAGATTGGTAGTGTTATTTTTCACGAAAAAAGTAAACCGTGCTTGTCTTTAATAATAATATTATTGTTGCACCAACGGAAGATAACAAAAAAGTTAACACTTCCTTGCTTAACCTCCTTTGGTGAAATTGATTCATTTTCAGTACCAATTGACAATAGTATAAGAAAATAATAAAGAATAAGTTGATTGAACTTCCTCTCCTCCACATCTCTTTTTAAAACTGAGCATTAGCATAAAAATATACAGAATAAAACTTAAATATGTTGAAAATAGAAATAAAACTATGATTATGAAATTGTTCACATGAGGTAATAAATATACAATATCGATATCATTTTCTTGGTGTTGTTGTCCTTCTTATGAAAATAACAGTTTAGCAATTTTCTACAGCATGTATAGACTGAACAACAATAGACAGAAATTCATAATTGAGGAAATATATTGCTTTGGATAAAACATTAAATTACTTATATTAATTGTGGTATATATTGTTAAGATAGAGTTATGAATATTTGACTTTCACTTATTTTGCTAAGGTTCGACATCTTAGGTCAAACGTCTGATACAAAAGTAAAGTGAATGAGATTTTTTTAAATTAATAGAACCAGTTTTTGTATAAAGAAAGTAAAAAATCACAAAAGAAAAATTTATATATCCGGTTACTAGATTTCATTCCATAAAAATAGATTCCTAAATGAACATAAACCCACTTTTAAAAAGATCACATAGTAAAGCATTTAACGCTACTTTTGGAATGTTATAATATCAGTTTGTTTGTTGTTAAGCACAATGCTACATATTGAGCCACCTGTGTTAATGTTCACCGCGGATATCGAAACCTGATTTTTAGCATTAGAAGCCCTGATATTTACCAATGAGCCATCTGGGTGAGGCAAAGTAATGATGCCAACATCTCCCATTATTCCCAGGTGCTCAACCTCCGAAGTACTAATTTGACCCGACATAAGAGTGTCTTCCTGTAACATTAAAAAATAAATGATTGTTATGGTTTAAAGAGGTAATAACGGAAACGATCTTACGCTCTCCATATTAAAGTTATTTTGTGAATGAGGCGGGGGTTAAAAAAGGAGACTATAAGCTATTTTTATGAACAAACCAATGAGTTTATTTCTGATAAAATATACTTTGCGTCACATTTCTACTTGCTCTACTACTGTTTTTTTATTTTTATTTTCTGTTACATGCGTTTAACTTTTCAAACCAATAAAAGAGAACTGATCTTTTCTGGAACATCAAATTGAATTTTATGTAGTTCGACATTCTTATATTTAAATACGATTTTGCAATCTAGTGACAAATAGTGATAATATGTGTTATATTCTGTTGTTCAAATGTGATGTCTCTGTACACTAATTTACTTTTTCATAAAAAAGATTTTACATGGTTTTGTACACATAAGTAACTCAAATAATATCTTATGTTTATAGATTTTAAAAAAAAGAAAGAAAAGAATAAATCTTGCAAGATTTGGAGTTTTAAACATACATAATTGGATGAAATAAAATTTTATTTTTATTTCAGTCTTCACTTGAAAACAGTTTCAGTTAAATTTTAAGATCAGCACCCCAATGGCTCAGCGGTAAGTCTTATAATATAAAAAAAAACGGTTTTCGATAAACGTGGTGGGCACACAATAGATAGCACACTTTGTAGCTTTGTACTTAACAATACACCTTAGAATCATATGCTAGTTATTATTAGAGATTACTATTGAGCTTTTCATTGTGAACGATGAAAGGTTTCTAGAAACCTAGATTCTGATATTATATCTGGCTTACTTTTAGAATGTTCTAACAATGATTTTTTTAGATCGTAGAATATTTCCGCTTTTAAGATATCTTGACCCTTCAACTGATATAATAACAATTCTCTTATGAAATTAATCAAAATGATCTATTGAATATATATAACCAAAGTAAATCCAGTTGCAGGTCATACACCTTTTTTTTTGTAAAGCAGAAATACTTCGTTCTGATTAACGGAATTTAATCATGATATCTTAGTTTCGTTCAAACTGACTTTGTTTCAGTAAATTGTTAATTTAAATGTGTCAGGCTGAGAGCTCAAGCAACAAACCAATCTGTCGTCACTTCAAAAAATATGTCATGTGTTTCCAATAGAGACATGTTACACATTTTACAGTGTTCAACTACTGTGGTGTTCTTAGTTTCACAGATATACTTTAAAGTAATAGAGTAGAAGGTGCAGAATAACAGAAGACTCGCCATAAAATGTTTTGCACACAGCAAAATCTTACTTCTCCGACCCCAATTGAGTTCGAAGGAAAACAAAAGACTGGACACAAGTTAGAACGCAATGAAACAGTCTACTCACACAAACAACAAGTTAAGTATAAATATGTGTATCTTTTGGGTGCCTTTACTGAATAATCGAAAAAAAATATCTATGTTAAAATCAGTAAATCAAATATAACGTACTCTAAACTTAAATCTTATTCTTAAACTTAAGCCTTGAAGCTAAAATCGTAATCTCAAATCACAATACAATTCTTGAATTTCGTTTATCAATATGTTCCAGGCTGAGAACATATGCCATTATACACAGCGTGGTCACAAGTA
>NW_013666286.1:284459-332293 GCF_000517525.1 Limulus polyphemus
ATTAGTTAGCATAAATCAGTTAAATGACCAAAAATTAGGTGTCTATTTACCTGTGACCACTCAGTGTATACAAAATCAACAATACCTTTTTTCTCAGACCGTAGATGTTACCCATGTTATTAACGTTTTAGTATCATTAAAGAAGGAAAGCCACGCTTAAATCTAACAGTGATATTGTTATTACCAAACCAGACAACATAAATGCCACAGTTATTCTGATACAGAAGACTACATTTACAAAGTACACAGGTAATTAATTAATTAATAACACTACCAAATTTTCTAAATTATTGAAAAACAAGCTGATTAAATTCTTGCTAAATTTTAAGATGTCTAATACTCTGGATGATAATACTTATAACGACATTAGGCCAGTCGATTCCCACACAGGCACACTTTATGGCACTTTTGTTTTAATCCATTGCAAAGAAAACATTGTGTAGCGTTTTATGTCCAGTACACTCAGAACCACTAGCTCTTGTAAACCTTTAGAAGAATAGTTACTCAGATTAAAGCCTGGTTTAAAACTTAACACCTTCCCAAGCAATTATATATATATATATTCTAAAATAAATAAAAAAGGTTAAGAACTAACTCTAATCAGGTCACTGGACTATGACGTCCCAGAGTTATGAGTAATGATCTCTCTACCATATGTAGAATCGTACTTATGGATCTTGAAGAAGATATTATACACCATAATCAACAGAATCTATCCACGAGTTCACCTCCAATGTCTGTCTAGATGCATATTGAGAATTCAAAATTTCTTCCAGTTTAAAGATTGTATTAAGTTCTTTCAAAAGTCACGTGTCAATTATGCAGTTCTTCTGTCAAACATATGAGTGCGCCTACGTCGGCTCAACCGTAAGATTATTAGATCGTTTAAAAGAACACTCTAATCCTAGGTTCCAGGACAGCTCAAGGATTGTTCAACATGCATTAGGGGAATGTGATGTGGTTCCATCCCCCAAAATGTCCAAAATAATTGCTAAAGCTGAAAATAACGCTATATTATGGGTGAAGGAGACAATCGACAAAATGCTACTGAACGTTTACTCACAATTTAAGTATTCGAATTATATTTAGACGTTCACGTTCTGTAACTTCTATAACACGTTCTATAACTTTCTATCAACTTCTTCAAAGATTTAACCACTTCATATACAGCTGCTTTGCAAGGTGCAGAAAAAATCCCTTAATAAACCTACATCTCAGTAAAAACAGGACACTCCTCAACATAATCAATTCATACAAGATATTTTATATCTGATACCTACATCAGCACTTTTAGTGAAATAGTTTTTTTATATTTTGAATTAATTCTCAGGATGGGGATGCACATATTATCGCCTCTCTTGTTTAAGTGCTTTTATAATTTTTAGTGATAAGTATTGTTGTATCTATTTTCTCATTTCTATATCTAACTGTCCATTAAACATTTTAGCTACAGCGATTGAATTCTTTTATCTCAAGTGTAAGGATGCACTATTGTTTTCAAAATACAATAATTAACAGAGAATGTGGATGGATATTGTGATTTATTAATGTTGTCGCTAAATCAGTTCCTGAACGATCTTGTTCTTATCTTTAAAGGTGTATGTTATAAAATACATGATCCATTACATGATTAGTCAATACGTTATGACCCTGTTCATTGCCGATCTACAAGGTCATAACGAATAATGTGTTTGAAAACTACTTTATGAATGGCTTCTTTGGTCACGCGTAGGATCAATACGTTATGGCCCTTAAGGTTTGCTATGTCACAGGGATATAAAAGTTGAACTAAGAAACTATACTTTTCAGGAGTTAGTAGTTGTTCATTTAAAGTGAGTTGTACACCATTTTTTGTTTATTTATACCCCTTAATCTATACACGTCGTTTGAACGAAAATTTTAAAACTTTAAAATGTCATTGTACTTATTGTCAATTCGACAAAATATTTGAGGCTATTATGCAGTTTCGTTGACAGGTGTTCATTATCTAATATCTCAATAAAATATATCCAGGAAAACATCGTGATCGTTCATTAAATAGATAAATAGCTATTGTTGTTGTTTTATCAAAAGTTTAAATTTTAACAAGTTACAGCTATCTATATATATATATTTAAGATTAAATGGGTTTGAGATTATACTAATTAATAATCGTACAGTTTTTTAAGAAGACAAATACTGAGGCTAATCGCACTCTATAAGAAAAGATCCATGTGGTCTGGCTGTTTCCTCCATTGCCGATCGTGCTCAGCCAGATAACCATAACTAAGTGTTACTTCTAGACCCCGACATACAGTGTAGCATCTACGAATGATAGGGAGGTCAATATTACACTACAGATCTTGACAAACTATCCGCAGACCCTCGAGTACGTTAACGTACATTTCGTGATTTGGTTTTTTGCTCGGAACCTTCATTAACTTCAAATTCTTCTGTCATTTAAATCAGGATGCAGAAAACATAGTTAGGTGGAATAATAGCGATTTTTTAACACCTGAAAACATCTGTTTTTTATTACTTTACGTTTCAACTAACGACTTCAATATATCATTATTACTTTTTTCAACTTCAATTCTTGTTTATTGTTAATGATATCAAAATGATATGCCTAGCTTTGTCTCAATGGTGTTTTGGGTCTGAAGTTTTCTTTAGCCATTTTGTGGATGAAGGCACTGTTTCGGATTTGTATGAGGTGTGGTTAACAGAACTTATTACTGCCCTAAAGCATTTGTTTTGAATGAGTTTTAATTTTAATTTGAAGGCTTCTTTCTTTGAAATATTGCATGCTTTAAATCTGCGTTATTTAACAATATACGCATATCGTGTAGCATGTGCTCCTTCATCCACAAGTCTGTTCATAGCAGCTTCGTACTGTCAAATGTATAAGGATTCGTCGTGTACCAGTATATAGGAACTAAACATGTTGCGCATGGTGCTATACTTTGCATATTGAGCTACATGCCACTGTATTAGCATATGCAAATTGTTCATTAACTCTCTGTCTCCTAATGTTTTATATTTATTTTGAAAAAAGGTAATAACTCTCTGATTAGATGCCAAAAGATTCATAAGTTGAATGATTGTGCAGTATTTGATTATCAGATCCTACAGAAAGTGAATTGCATTGAATCGAAAACATGTTTATGAAATCCTAGTATTAGTGTAGTATTTTCGTGTAAAACCGACTTCCCGATCACTGTCAAACAGACAAACCTGTAAATAACAGCAAATTCAATTAAACAATTAGGGGAATGTTCTTTACTAGATAACTTGACTGAGTTCCTTTAAGTGTAAAATAGTAAAGTCTGGACAAATGTAAATATTTTTCATTATAACAAATACTAGTCTGTGTTTAGCTCCACAGCTCTCAGAATAAATCTGACGATCTCGTAGTAGAAAGTGGTTAACGAAAGCATTCCTGGATTCAACAGGTAAACTTGCTTTCTCTGTCCAGCTAACAATATCACCTCATGTTCCTTCTTAGCATTGATTGACTGTTTCATTCAGTCATCGTCATAATCAGCCAGCAAAGGATATTACAGTGCTAATCCTTTTAACCTAGATACTACATATATTACTGCAATATTCTCTCGAGTGGAGGAGACATCACTTACTCTAGTGGGCAAAGAAACAAAGCAACTAGAACATGGTAACTTTAACGACTTTCTGGACAATGTGTCGCCCTCTTTATGGCACAAAAACCTAAATATCTGAAAGTTTTCTTTTAAAATATTCTCTAAAACTAAAGCAGGTAGAAAACCTTTTTTTTCTTCCTTCTTTCGTTCAGGCTTGTCTCAAGCTGAGAATTAAATTCAACATTAAAAACAATCACCTCTAAACTTATGACATAGACAAGGAGCACATTATTGGTGTGAACGTGTTTTATAGTCATTATGAAAAAACCTATACACTATTGACCTTAAACAATGAGACTCAAGATTCAAATGCAAAGGTTAAGTTAGTTATAATTTATTAAAGATTCAGTTGTATGCATAGGTTAAAGAGTAGTCGTAATGCACAGTTAGTATCATGAACTAAGTACTGGTCAAATGACACATCTTGAGGCTTTATATGCATTCACGCCCATCATTTCCTGTGAAGCATGTGAACAAGGAAGCCGAGGACTTCCTGATCCCCTAGTTTTCATGGGTTTGCATTCAACCAACTACCTATGGCTATGCTGCCCTCTGTTGCCCTGCCTGCCAATGGGAACACAAACACCATACTCTTTAACCTACAGTCTGGTTGTCACAGAAACAGAGCATGGTTCAATATAAAGGAATAGGGTCAAAACTGTTCAGGTCCTACACAGTTAAGCTAACTTGGGTTAGGCACCATTAATATGTTTGACTATTCGCTCTTTCCAACTCATTCTTTATCTTTATTTAGGGATTTTATCATCTATTTGCAAACTGAGTGACAGTTATGGCACGAATTACAAGGTTTCACCACACAGATGATACCTTTTGCCTCCTAAAAATACATTTACAGCCAACATTTTCATGATTTAAAAATGTATTTTGTAATTAAACAACGTCAAGAAGATATTCAATAACTGTTTGTTTATTATAAATATTTCAATCTACATGACCTAAAATATTCTATTTACAACGAAACGAGCACTGGGTGCACCAAACGTATACATTTGTTATTATATACAATAATACTTTCTAGGTTATTGATCACAGTTAATCTCATATTCATCAATTCTTAATGTTGAGAACAAATCCCTTTTCTCCATGCTCTCACTGTTTTCTTCTTATTTATTTATTATTATCATTTATTACCATTCTCTACGTTTGGCCTCATTTGTTTGAAAACTTAATGAAGGACTCTATGTAATGTTATCAACATGTGTAGGCTGCTACGCTACACATATGTTTGTTTTTATATGTACATTGCCATATACATATGCTACATTTATGCTTCAAATATGTCAAGTATTTTAGTAGTTTATATAGCTCGCCTCCATTTAATGCATGAACAACTTTTCTAATGTCTTGTGAGGCTTTGCACAGTAGTGACAGTACATTCGTCTAGGAGCTATCAAGCTCAACTTATTTTTAAAATCTACTTACTAGGATCTTAAATTCGTGCTGTTACTACTGTACTCCAATACACATTCAGAAAAAGCTAATCTCTCTTGTCGATTGTAGATCTGGCATATCTTCCACAAGGATCGATGAAAAATCTAGTGAGTAGTGAGTGATATTCTCTGCGGAGATCATACCATTTAGTTAGACTGTCAGAGTGATTTTCTCAAACATTAGATAATATTTTACGTCAGAAAACTAAATCTGTGACTCAGAAAGCATTCCCTTTCAAACATTGAGTTTTCATTCCCATGATTCTCATAACTGTCAATAATCGAGTGATACTTCTACATTCCCTCTAGTTCATAACTTCAAAACTAGGGACGGCTAGCGCAGATAGCCCTCTTTTGGTTTTGCTAGAAACAAACAAAAACAAGTTTAGACAAATCTAGCTGGCCACAAGAAGGCACTTTTTTTTTAAAACAGGTGTCAAAAACTTTCTAAAGGAGCATAACGTCCAAATATTATAAATTACCTTAATGGTTGTCAGTTTAGAAGAAAGGAATTAATAAAGGTTATTCATAGTTCTTAATTGATCTTGAAACTGCTAGATACGTATTTTTACACAAAATGGTGTTTCTGTATGTAAATTCGATATAACGTTTTGTTTTATGCTTTCTAAAATAACGGAACCGATATTATAATACTTTTAAGCAGGGGAGACTGGAGCTGGGTGGCCCTAAGGACAGGTTGATACAATGCTAATAACTTTCACTTGCTAAAGTTGGTTGCCGTGATATCATGATCACTAACACATCCACACACACGTCACTTGCTGTTGTAGTTTGATAGTAATCTGAAGCTTCTTTCATGTGCAGGAGTAAATATTGATATTTTCACACATGTAAGTAAATATTTTAATTGTATGTTATATTAAATACTTTGTTATGAGATTTTAAGTTACCTAGTATTTGAAAGTATTTTCTTTAGGCTATATAATGGTAGATAAATTTTGTATTGTAACTATGATTAGGATGGCAAACACAAGCCATTTCTAACAAAATGGCGGTTTGGGGCACATTGCCACATATTTCACTTGGGGCAAATTGGCACGTCAACCAGCCAAAAAATCAATAATAATTTGTAGGTATTGTTATGTCAACTATCTCTTGTCTCAACTATTTTATGAAAACACAAGTTACTAGAAGTATAAATTATCTAAAACAAAACAACGTAGAAATTCATTAATCTTTATATTTTATGAGAAGCCTGAATACATTCATGTATTTATATTGTCAGATTGTTAGTGTGGACATTCTCTCTCAGATAACTTTGGCTGTTAAGCTAGAGGAAAAAGTAATCAAACTTTATCTAATGAATGTAGAGCTTTCAAGGAAATGATGACTGTTAGTTTGATAGAAATCAATGTACACGTCTTTAATTAAAATAGTGAAACGACTTGATCTATTCTTCATTTCCGTTAATTGTTTGCTTACTTAGTCCAGTAATTAGATATTTTTAAAACAAAAAAGATCTAAGTAATTAGGATCTAAATTTATCGTAAGTCACTACCTAACTTTGCTATATTTAGGCCTGTCTTTTCATTATGTACAACGCGAGGAATTATCTTAGCAGTATAATTATTCTTAGGCCACCTTAATCTTGTTACTCGTTATACATGTGTGAATACCTTTCTTGAAGGAGGAATGTACGTTTAACAAGAGGGAACCTTCAATAGCCCCGGCACTCGAAATTCTTTTAGACAGGATTAGAGTAAATTAATCTGTGAGATCTATTTTTTTTATTAGCTATATTTTGTGTGTCAGCAATACCAAGCGTGGAGTGCGCGTATACACGATTCGATTTTATTACTCATCAGGATCTCTACGAGCCTATTCTCAAATTGCAATTATTCTAGGCAGGATTAAAGTAAATAAATCTATGAGACCGTGGGCGTAGTTTGATCTTCTGAGTCCAAAACTGTAATTAGATCTCAAATCGGTCAGGAGATGACGGAGCTATGAGCTAAAAGTTTGCACTTGAAAACAAAAACAACAACAAAAACAAAACTCGGAGCCAATCTATGAGCTGCTATGCTGCGGCTAAACATTTTTGTTATATTTCTTAATTGTATGTTATTTTGGTTTTGACGTACACAGTTCGTTAGAAAATAATTTTAATTTGTTATATTTTTCTTTTTCTGTGTGATAATAAGGCTCTGGCTGATCACTTTCACACATTTGTTAATACATAACTGTTCCTATGGCTTGAACAGCTAATACAGATCGTTGTTTTAGAAGTTACACTATGATTTTTTTAGTTTTTTTTTACCAGGAAAGGTAAAAAAATAGCCATGTGAAATCGTCAAAAATAAAACTTACGAAAATTATATAAGAGTCACATTGGATTAGTATTGAAACTGCTGAGTTATTCGAAACATTCTGTTCAGGAAAGAACAAGCTATTATATTTTAATAGCCTAGATTATACCTTAATACTCGTCATATAATCTAAACCACCAACAGTATAAGCGAAGAAGTGTCTTTCTAAATTCTAATCTACTTATTTACGATAAGTAGTGATTACAGATATTAATTTCAGTTGTAGACCTAAAGAATAATATTATCATTGAACTAAATGTATATAATCTAAATACTATATGAAATAGTATCTTGAAAACAACTAAAAATACACACACACTAAAATTAGATTAATTACTAAAACCTTTGTTTACGAAACAGATTTAACTCTTGTATCATAAATTATAATTATATATATGTCCCTCTTCACTACTATAGGACTCCAGCCCAAAATTCACTGTGTCAGTGACCTACTAGCTAAAAGTGTAAAGCATGTTAAGCGGCATCACGTCTCAAACCCTATATAGTTAGATCTACAGTTACACTAACCTTTCTAATTACAAATACAAAATAATGGATCTCCAGAAGTGGACGCGAAAAATTACAGATTGTACATTAGCTTTGTCAAGCAAAGCAGAAGTATTTTAATAACACTGAAAGTTAATTACGTTAATAAAACAAAAGTTTCGACCAAATTATCTTTAATAAAATTATTAGAGAGTTCTCTGCAGTGAAATAAAAATTCTAGTGATTAATACTATTGTTTTTGTTAAATGCATATTCACACACACAAAAAAAAATCCGTAAAAACGTACCCTAACCACAGTAAGTCTTTTTCTGCATTATCGTGGATGTTACCTTATAAAAACAGCACAATTTGCTTTTAACTAGTTTCAATTTGATATCTCACGCATATACAAGTACATGTAGCAGTTGTGAGTGCAATATAAAAGTGACAGTGAATCCCTTTCTTTGTTTCAAAGAGCCGAATTAAGCCCTTGTGACGACAGATGCTGCTGGCTTGCTTCATTCCTTCTGATCAGTAGATCAAAATTAGTGAAGGCTTTACTTCATTCGTAGGGACTTCTATATCTAGCCATTTAGCGCACGTGCGCAGATAATAAATTTGTAACATTCGATAACGATAGCAATGAAACAATTTTTAAATGATAGGTTTTATAAAAATCTAATTCCTATCAACACATCTGCAATATATTTTATAATGATTTAAAAACCGAGCCTTAGTGAGAGTAGTGCTCATCAGTTCCTTTTAAAAAGTAACACGAATACTCGTGATTTCAGTCTAAAGCACTATATTAACTTATTTCTTATATCTGAAGGAAATGGGGCCAAAGTGGGAGTTTATCAAGAAATCATTAAAGTCAGGCATGACTGCGCTCATGAGGGTTATTTGTGCCGCATCAGGCCGCAGAGCTAGGACTCCGCAGGGAAAGAATCACTTCATCTGAGCTCGGCCTTTACGGAAGTCCATATATCAGACTTCCAGAGTTCGTATGAGTGGAGAACTAGCGGCTTCACCGATACCTCTTCTCGGCTAGGCTAATGATCATTCATATGAAACCAAAAATTTGGAAATTGTTTAAACACAAGCTTGCAAGTGTCAGTTAATCCAGATCTGAAGAAGTCGATTAACAATATGACTTTATGTTATGTATATAACATTTAAAGTTAATGATTGAAATATTGAACCGAGTGGTAGTATAAACTTAGAATGAGTTCTTCTGACTTTAGGAGTTTAGATGTCGAAGTACCTGTGGCAAATGTTACTCCATGTAATTTATCTTTACCACACTTGTCATACGGATGTGATCTGGCTGAATCAACACATGAGGACCTAGACACCTTTAAAGAACGTTTACAAAATTCCAGCGTGATGTTGTCGACTAAAACGATCGGTCACAGTATCTCGTTGAGACGGTATAGTGCGCCAGCTGTACTGAGTTCACCTCCGTACCAAGTCAACGAACATGCCAGTCAACAAAGCAGACAATTGAATAAAAACCAACACACTGGTCAAGTTAGTGTAGCTGCAACGAATAATAATAAAACTCTAGGGGAAGAGACTCAAGATGCTGACAAAAATGACCAATGTGAGTCCAAAGTAGCAACGGTTTTTCAACATTATTATCCCGAAAGTGGGTGGGGTTGGGTTATCGCGGGGTGCGCTGTGTTTGTTCATGGAGTCACTAGTGGGCTGCAGGGTGGACTAGGTATTTTCGTTCCTCATATGGTACATCATTTTCCCCGTGCGGTCAATGGAATGGGACCAGGTGAGGCATGAGGTGGTTTTATTCATTTCTGTTTCATATTAGTGATATTAATACTTCTCACTCTATTTCAGGCTATTAAGGCTGGCAGCAATTTTGCCAACATGTTGTTATTTTATAGCTCAAAATACATATCTCTTTGAAAGTTGAACAATCTATTTTCGTATGCATTATTCTCATGTCTTTATATTCTATATAAAATGAAAACTATTTACAATACCGTTTGTCAAATATTAATCTCCGATGAATTGTTTTAGATTATGACATCACTATTGTAGTTTTTGTTAGTGGATTATTGCTTGAGTCTAAATAATGATTTTAAAAGACTCACCATCGAGTTTCAAAGGTCATTTGGGTTAAGTGGCATAAAAACATCACATTAAAACAAAGAAATAAGAAAAAGATTTTTTACGTACATATAGTTTTTTTCTTACCGATATTCATGGATATATTTCTTTATACAGTCATCAATTTTCAGGTTTTCTTTTCGTCTAGTTTTATTGTTCTAAGATTGTTTACGCATAGGCTTACCCATCTTCAGTTTAATTTTTCATAGGCTTTTATTAATTTAAGATATTTTATTGATAGCTTTATTGATTTTAAGCTAGTTTTGGTATTAATTTTGAGCGATTTGTTTACCTATAACTTTATGAATTTATAATTTTGTTTTCTTGAGCTATTATCATTTCATCTTTGCTTTTCGTTTAATTTCTATCAAAGTAATATGCTGTTTACCTCGTGGTACGTTTTGAGAAAAGGTGAAATTCGAAATTTTAAGATAGAAATTAAAATTTCAGTGATAAAAATGGTTAGATGTGTCAATTTTCAAATGAAGTGTTATTGTATACACCAGCCATTTTGAAGAAGTTTGCTTTGATATTGTAATTTCATTATTGTCATTCATTTTATTAATATTAAGGAAACAGTTTTTCATTTCACCATGTGGCTCTTTCTAAGATTCCATCAATTATTTGATATTAAAAGTGGAAATTTATAATGGAACATACGCATGTTTTATAATGTTTTAGGTCACAAAGTATCTTAACATGCAGAAAACACTTTTCAACTTTTGAGCAATATAAAAATAGAGAAATATTAGTTCTTGAACTGCTAAAAAAAGTGCACAATTGTAGAGTTTTTTGTTTTAGCCAATATTTCTAATAATATCTTTATTCAATTGCATATCTAAAATAATAATATATCCAAACTACGTAGTGAAATGAAATCGTTGGATTATACTTGATAAACGCTAAGGAATTTTATTTAAATTATTAAAACGTAATGTATGTATTGATCTATGTTAGCTTAATAGAAAGACGTTTCGTTGCAGAATTTAGTAATTATTTACTAATTATCAATACTTTCTTCTGAGCAACTATACGATAATACATGGACTGATTTATATTAGTTATATTGTATGATATTTTATCTTACAATAATACATTTTGAGTTATATTATTTAAATGAAAATACATTATTCTTGTTAACAGATGAATAAGTGAATATGTTTTAAAATCCTCGTTTTAAAAACACTACGTTTCGCTAGGTTCACGTGGCAGGTTTTGAATAGAATCTTACAACGCTTCGAACTGTCACGTCTTACAATATCAGTTGTCGTTCCAAGTACCCCAGTAATATGGCATCATTTTATATGATTCGACACATTGTATTAAATTACACATCAATTTTACTTCTACGCGAGAACGTAAACTTAAAACTTTCTTATTACAATCAAACAAGTCCAGCCAACTTTCCAATGGTTTGTTTAATTTTTCATGACATGCAGTTTCTCGTATGCCTCAAGTTTATGGTCTACCGAAAAATCTATAATCCGAATGCTCTGTTACCTTCCAGTGTTTCTGTTTATAAAGCATACAATGATAGCCTTATGAAACTCTTAGCTTGGATATTTGCCTCTTTTTACCACAAGGGCATCTTAGTGTATAAAAAGAATCAGAAGCTTTTGTCATAATATCAAAGTATTTCGATACTTGTGTTTTTATGGTTAGTTTAATGTAAAAAACCTTTTCATATATCTGCAGTTGAAAATGCGATTAACTGTACATCGAAAATGACTCCAATCCCAGATCCTATTTAGTTGTTTCTAGCGTCAAATAATTCTTTCTTTTTTTATCAACTCGGAACAAATTATCAGTTTCAATGTGTTAATTACAATTTCAAGCTATATATATAAATAGAAAATCAAGTTTCACCTCTTTTAGCCAATATACTTATAATTAAGATAAAATAAAGTTATTTCCACTTCCTCCATTCTACAATTTTCAGGATACTTTATGTGGGTTACTCTTTTACGGCTTTTAAAGATTGAAACATTCAAACTGTATTAACAGCTTTCGCTCAAATTTTAATGAGATCCATCCCTATGTTAAGTTCACAGTTGAAAACGAAGTTTATGGTAAGTTTTCATTTTAAATATTTCATTGAAAAAAGAAACAATGAGTTTCACATCTCCGTTTTTCATAAGGATACGCACACAGGAGTTTACTTTCATTGGAATTGCTTTCACAATTTTAAACAAAAAATAGGGATAGCAAAAACTATTTTATATGCAGTTAATATTATTTGTTAAAATAATTGATAAACAATATGTTAAAATCTCAACTAATATCACAAAATAGGTATCTTTCTGAAGTGGTAAATACAACTAAATCATACGTAGAAGATGAATTACAGGTCTAAGAGACAAACAATAGAAATTTGGATAACCCGTCCCTTTATTTTGTGTTGACATACCCTTCAAAGCCGTCCAGCAAATGTGTTGAAAAATTGTTAAAGAGCATGATACGGATTTCAATCTAAAAATTTCTTTCCTACCAATGAAACAGTTAGTTCAGGACCAATGTGATAGTTCTTACATGGTTGGCTAAACTAACCAAAATTGAACGAGCATTTAAAAGCTTCCTATTATGTATTTGGTTAAACATAATCATTCCTTTAGTTTTCAGATGTTGAAATCATTGATAAAGAAAACAATATTAACCAGAAAAATAAAAATTCTCTTTTTATAAAAACAAAACAAAACCAAGCAATAATAAATATACAAGTCTATAGTTGTATTTATTCTACGTTTTCCTCACTTAGTTATTATTGGTTTTTATTACACTATTGTTTAATGACGTAACATCATGTGACAGATATAAGATTCTATTCATAGCTTGCCACCTGGTGATACTAGGTAAATCTAGAGAAACGATGTGCTTTTTTTAAAAAAAAAGAGGTTTTAAACTTGTTTACTTTTTATTCAGAAATAGAAAATAGTACTTTGTTTAACAATCTATTCTATCAATTGATTTAAAAAGTATTTTATCTCAACAATTGTTTACGGTTATATGTAGCTAAGTACAGATGGATTATATTACAAATTATATACAATTGTTGCATATTCTGTAACTTATATTTACTAAATAATAATTATTTGGTCAATAATTTTAGTATGAATACGATTTCGATTCAATTCTATAAAATAGTAAATATAAATTAAGATATTTTTGATCTATTATCACAATAGATACTTATTTTGTACTAAATGTTGAAATGCTTAGGAATATTTTTATACAATGCCGAATTTGTGATTTTCTCTGAATTTCGAAAAGTTAATGTGTTTTTATTTACTACTGATAAACCTTAAACGTATTTCACAACTTCTCTAAGAGAATAATAAATATAACTATATTGAAATTATTACTTAAGTATTCGCGTTGAATTTTGAATAAGAAATACTTTTATACAAAAACATGCTATAATATTCATATTCGGTTTTTATATGAATAACACAAAATTGGTGTTTTTGTGAGATCTTGTTAACAGTCTGTAGGATTGGCTTGTGAACTTCTATCACTTATAGTAACTGAATCTCACTAAAGTTAACTGGTTGTTAGCGCTATTTGAAATACTTCTAACTAACTTATCACGTCGATTATATTTAGCGAGAAATTTTTTTGCTAGTTTACAGAATGTAGCAAGAAACAGATCAAAGTGTTAGTTAATTCAAACATTCACAGCGTGATTTGTAAAAAAATGTTCTTTTCAGTTACCAGTTTATCTTACCCACCAAAGTGGAATTCATAGAAGGGAAAATATCAAACTTCTTAATGTCTATTTTAATTCAGTTGCTTCTTTGAAAATGTGTTGAAGAAACCCTACACCAGCCTGTTTAACACTTAAAGTATTTTGTTAATCACATTTGTCTCTGTAATCATTGAATGTTTAAAACACAATAAAATTATTTTCAATTAAGTTTCTTGACAATAACAGGGGATCTAGAACATTTCTCCGTCACAATAGAATAAATGTTTTTTTGATATACATAAAATCTATAAACATCATTGTTGTATTGTTTTCACCTACAATATTGCATTTCTTCATTGTTTATCGCCCTGGTTATTTGAATATTTGATATTACAGTGTGGTACTTAATTATTAAAATATGAAAATACTAAGGGTTAATTAAATTTTATAAGAAGGTTATTCTAAGTCCCATGATGGTCTTGGAATAATTCCTCCTTCGTCGCCAAGGTTACACACTATTGCACGACAGGCAGTTTGTACTGTAATAAGTTTCTGCAAAGGATGGTTAAGCAGATCAAAGGCACAAATACCTATTAGAACTGTATCGAAGGGACATGTCAATGGTCTAGTAACGGTGCTGTGATTCCAGTTTCTTCAGCCACAGCAGAGAGTGGTTGCGGATGTAAGCAATCATTGACAGCGCTGCAAAACACTGAACATGATCTGTGGTTTCAGTTTACAAACGTGATGATCAATCCCGTTATTCGATTCAAAGCCGAACAAAAACCTTGTTGCGGCAGGTACTTTTGACTAGCTGCCTTTTCTGTAGCGATAGCTCAAAATTAGAGACTATTGTACCTGAACTCTACGGGTTTCTGACCTTGTTGTGTAGCCTAGTGCCGTATGTGATGCCATTCAAGTTGGAAATATCAAATCCTTTCGACTTTCTTTCTCATGAGAACAACTATTAGTTTCAAATGTGGCTGGAAGCTTGTGAATCTTTGACAACCTTAAAGCCTTGTCTATTATTTTGTTAATGGTATCAGAAAATATGTCTTAATTAATTGCAATGGCATTTTGGTTTAGAGAGTTATTTATTTATTTTTATTTTTTTGTATAGCCATAGCCTTCACTTTGTGGATGGAAACGTTACTTCGAATTGGCTTGGCTTTGTAAATCATTGTTAATGGTACCAAAAGATATTCTTCAATTAATTGGTACAGATAATTAATTTTTTCCGTAGTCATAGCCTTCAGTTTGGGAATAGAGACGTTATTCCGAATTGGTTTGGTTTTAAAGCCCATTGCTATGCGAGGTTTTCCGCTGCCAAGTAGACATGTCTATGGTGCCACGGCTCGCATCTGAAGCGATAAGCAACCGCATTAGCAAATACAAATCGTTCTTATGAAGAATCCCACTTTAAACCTATGTGCATAAAATGATGAATGTATCGGGATATGTAACGTAGTCACAGAAAGAAGTGTAATACCACTACTGGTCTAAATAACCACTGCTATCCTGCTCTTAACAATATACCTGATATAATTTGTCTCCACAGCTGTTTGAAAAATTTAACCACTTTATACTGATTAGATCATGTTTTTACCAGACTTCTTTCAGTCTTACATTTGTACATTTTGTTTCATGATCGGGTGAAGCGATCACTCGTCAAGAATGTCAGATAAAAAAGGGTTGTGCATGATTGTCACTGATGTGTGTGTTTCATATCCCACTCGATCTCATGTTCCATTCTATAAGTGATTGTTTATTTTTTGGGTTCAACATTTCACAATTCTAACAAGTGAATGTTTTTCATGCTTTTGAATACTTTTTGCTAATCTATATTTTGTAGACTTGTACTATGAATTTGTTAATACTATTGAATGGTATCATACACTGTAGATCTCGTACGACCTGGCATTGTGTTTCTATGTTTCAACAACGTGTGATCTATCATTCCCCGAATTCACAAGAGGTGTTTAGTTACTTCTGGAAGGTATTTAGTTTACAATACATTAGATATAGCAATTGCCCGTCAGTGGTTCAGCGGTAAATCTGAACATTTATAATTCTAAAAACCAGATTAACTGGTAATATAGAAACTGATCTATTTCTTGAGGACAATATTAATTTCTTTGTTGACAGTTTGACCGTGGCAACATTTTGTGAAGTTAAGTTAAACTTCAAATGCAAACTTCACTCCTCGAGCAAGAATTAAAACTATTCCGTTTTTCTTCATTCAATCAGTATTACATCATCACATTTTCCCAAACTATTTTATATCAATTATCTACTTTGTTTTCTTCTAGCGCAAGCTTGTCACTCACTATATATCAATGGATTAACATTACAAACCACTTTCTTAGTATGTGCTTGCTAGTAAAAAACTAATGTCACCACTGGGTAGAGGATTGAGGGGGAACGCTGGTTATATTTGCTTGTTTGTTGGATTTCGCGAGGGTTATCTATGCCGGATATAGTTTTGAGGGTATGCAGCTAGTTAATATAGCCCACATTCAACTCTTGGGCTATTGTTGTCAGACCGAATAGTGTGATTTGACCGTCACTCTTATAACGCACCCATGACTAAAATTGAGGACCGCGATCTTTTTATTCTATTTTTAGCGAAACGGAAGAAAACATTGGAACCTCATTTCCACAGTCCAACACTCTAACCGCTAAACCTCGCTTAGCCCCAAAAAGATGGTAATAAATTGAATAAACAGTTTACAACATAACCTCACAGCTGTAGATTCAAGTGCTATATAATGAAGTAAATAATATATAGAAGTAGAAAACTATAAAAATAATTTTCTTTCCTTTTATTAGGAGAATTCAACGCTTAAACTAAGTTGTGTATTTAATAATCAAGCTGTTTTTAAATACACTCAGTATAAACATTCATATTGAGAAATACCGAGATAAAAATATATATTTGGATGACTTCTAAACCGTTTTATCTATAAACCTGGTATAAGTATCTTACTTCATTTTTAGCCTATCTTATACTTACAAGTAATAAGTTTCTCATTTAGGATCGTTGTTATAGAAATTCTGCTGTATAGTCTAATTTAATTATTCATTTCATAAATCAATACGTTTAGTTATTTAGTTTGTTAATATCTTAGACAGTATTACTACAATAATATATACCATCCTATTTTTCAAATAAATTATAGTGCGTAACCGTTCGCTAATAATACTCTCAGAAAACCAAATCGTTTTCGTGAATCGAACGTAGATAATTGTTTTGCTATTACTGAACTTTCATACTTGAAGCACTGAGGACTGCAAAATACTACTTAGAATTAATTATTTTAGTTACTTTATATATCCGATAAGAAACAGATTTTACCGAATTGATCATTTATGAAAAATGTTTTTAGAATTGGAAAAAGAATAGAATTTAATTTCCTAATCACAATAAAAAAGGATTCGTTTTGATTACCATAATTCATTGTTTATATTTAACCGATTTTAGAATATGTTTCAATTAGAAAGACGTACCCAGAACACTTGAATAAAACTAACTACAATTGAAATGTCAAGAAACTCCATGATTTAACTAAGTGACCATTAAAATCTGAATAAAATGATTGAGAAGTTGTATTTTTTTCTACATTTTAGTTTGTACCATACATAAATATATAGCTGTACTTAAGCTTCACTGGGTTGAATGGATAAAACGCAAAAGAAAAAATCCAGTCTTTGGTTAATATAATATTTTACAAAAGCTTTTTATTCATTTCTTTTATTTAAAAAAAATATGTTTTTAACTAACCAAGCAGCTAAATTACGAAAACGTAGCAGGAAAATTATAGAAAAAATAATTCTTAGAAATTCAAAATGTATCTCTTTCTTTATTGACTTTTAAAATACATTTCAACTCAGAGGAGAGACAATGAAAATAAACTCGATAGTAATTGCAATTAAGTAATTTGTATGGCAAGTCTAGCAAATCCAAATATATCTTAAATTTAATCACTTTTCATTGGAGAGTAGTACATAAAAGAATTAGTAAAATAAGGCCTATATATTTATTTACATAATCAGCATATACGATGGATTTCAAAATTCTCTAAAACTTCTTCCCTTATAAACTCATTAAAATGGGATCATCAGAGAAAACTTGAATAAAAAAAGCAAAACATTTGTTAATCAAGCAATTATATGTAAAACTACGGATCTGCTGTTTTTTATGTTTTCTCAAACGTTGTCCAACAGGAGCCTGTTGTGGCGACATATTTGTGCATATCTATGTAATTAAAATTACAATGTGTGTCAGTCAGTCCGTGTGTATATGCGTGCTGGCTCACGTGGAAACCCAATAGTCCTATTGGCTAATTATACAGTAGTACTTTTACGTTTATACGAGTGCAAACGTGAACGACGTTTAACATGCATTGTTCTATACGAGTGAAAAACTACGTTTATAACGTTAACTTTAAAGACAATTACTTCAGCAACATAAATAAGCACGCAAGAAAACACGTTAAATTAATTATTTCCCTTTCCGTGGCTTATAAATAGGGCAGTATTATTACATCTCAATACAAATTCCAACAGGCACCAAAAAATCGACAGTTGGTTCTAAGATTGTTAATATGCTTTGTACGCTAATCACCTGCTGTACAGTCTACAGTAATTAGTCTTAATAGTCTCCGCCACAACTTCATTCATTTTCGATGATCTACAGCTAACACATTGTGCGAAAGAAAATGATTACAGATGACCAATAAATGTGATTTAGACACATATATACACACGAAATTTACTAAAAACACATGACGACAGTTGATTTTTACACATCTTGATAGCAAAATTTTAAAAACTAGCAATTTTATAACTATTATATGTTTCCAACTATCTTAATATAGGCGCCAAATATCGACACTTAGGCCGAAGAACGAGTCTATCCGCTAGGGGAATAAAATATTTCTGTTATTGTTGGTAGTGTACCCGACGCTTTGTTAACACTTTTGGAATAATAAAAAAGAGTTTAGACCATTATAGAAAAGAAAAGAAAATTAAGTGAAATAGCTAAAGGAAGATAGCTTATATTTATACTTATTGGTAACATAATTGTAAAAAATTGCTATTTTCTAATTATTATACGTTTTTACTATCTCAATAAAGACGCCTAAAAATCAAACATTAGACCTAAAGTTATTGGTGGTGGTGGACCCGACGCTTTGTTAATACTTTAGGGGAGAGTAAAAAAAATGAGTTGATACCGTTATGGAAGAGAAAAGAAAAATAGCGACAAATGAAGAGAGTTGATTTTTACACTTATTAATATCCTAATTTTTAAAAATTACTGTTTTATAACGTCGCTTTATCCAGAGTTCGATAAAGAAAAATCTGAAGGTTTTTAGTTAAAGATGGCGATTATACACAAAAAGAATGTGTTTATAATGAAATATTTTGTGTATAAAGCAATATTACATTTTATTTAAGCACTTTTTTCTTAACAACACAAAGCTATCTTTTTCACATACAAATATTAGTACTAATTGACATGTTTTATTTGTGTGTGTGAATTGTGGCACTCCTTTGTGGGATTCTATGTTTGGAGGATATAAATAGATAATTTGCACAAGACTTATCCAAGACTATATCTCGTTTATAGTCTTTCCATATTTTTACAATTTTTATACATTAAATGTAAATAAAGTAATTCCACATTGTACTTAGTATGTTTTTGTTTCATTCATGTCCAATTACATAATACAAAAATAGCATTATTTAAAGGATCTAACTATTATACATATAGTATTCCACTTAATAATGCTGCATATATATATAAAAAGTAGCTTTGCGATTTGTCTCATATGGCAAAGCACACGCTTCGTGTGCGGGAAATCAAGGATCTAATCCCTTCTATATCTATTTTTACCTATATCTATGTTTAGGTAATCATATACTTTTAGCACACATCTCGTATGGGAAGACGAGTTTATCCACTAGTTAAATGATTAAAAGAAGGAAAGATAATTCAAACTTTTTCAAAATTTAAATATACCTGGTTCTCAATTACTACCAAAATTAAAAGTTTTAATACGAGAGAACGATTTATCTTACAAAATACTGATTCGTATTCATACTGACTGAAATGTACACACATGTAGAAAGAATAAGAAAAAAACAAGCTTTTTCAAGTGAATGTTTGGTCTGAAATTCTACCACTTCTCTTTAAACTGGAGTTCTCTCCAACAAAAGCAATTCTCTAAACAAAGTGATTGGTTTATTTGATGATCAGTGTTATTGTTCCTGTTATTTTCCTGGTATCGCCGAGCACTTTGGACAGAGTGGAGTAAAATGGATTGACTGGCATCTGATTCGTTGTAACAAAAGGCGGTTTTCATGTGAAAGTAATAGATGGAGTAAGAAACGATAAGAAAACGGACACAAAAGAATAAGTACTACATTGCTAGGGATTTTTATAACATCATAAAACAATGACTTGAACAATCACAAAAAGAAACTGAAACCGCCCAGTTCTCATATAAAGTCCTATAACGTTTCATACATACATTCATTTAGCATATTTCTTTATATTTGTTACATAAACATACTTGTTTGAAAATGTTTACATGTAGGTAAAATCTAATTATTTATCTAATAACAGTGCTTATCAAGTTTCGAATGACACAAATTATACCTGATTGCAAAAATAACTGTATGGATTTTTAATATAAAAGTGATTAGTATCTTTTTTAAATTATTCTATGTAAACAAACCTAAAAAAATACTTCAACCTTGAAAATGGTAGAATAATAGGCGAATTAATAACCTCCAGTGGCACAGCGGTGTGTCTGTGGACTTACAACGCTAGAAACTGGGGTTAGATACCCGTGGTGTGCAGAGCATAGATATCCCATTGTTTAGCTTTGTGCTTAGCTTGAAACAAACAAACGAATTAATAGTGATAAACATGCAGTCTCTGAGGGTTAAGATCATAAATCAATAGCTACGATATACATTACGCAGTCTGTTCCCTAGAGAAGTTTTGAAATTAGTCTGACATTTTCCCAATAATAGGGACTTCTTTTTCCATCATTGCTACGTCTTGTTACTGTGGCTGGACAATGACATTTTTAGCTGCATTAAACTGTACTTGGTTGAAGTATAGTAAATTTTTTGACATCAAATAACACGAACATATATGAAAGTTTTGATTGGGTAAAATGTTAAGTTGTGGTTTAATGACTATTTTGTCTAATCACTCCTAGTGTTAAGACGCGACGTCATCTGCACTTTTTATTTGATTTTACAAAATTAATATATTTCTTGGTTTTCTTTTGATTTTCCATACAGCAGCTAAGAATTAGCAGACCAGCGATTGTATTGAAATGTGAAATTATTCTTTAGAAATTCATTTTCTTAGACTTCGTTCTTGTTGCTTATTACCAAGGGACGTCGTGATTAATATATATTTAAACATAAAAACTTACTAAGATTTAACAAATCAAATTATTATTCAGATAATTATGTTGTTGTTGTTGTTTTTCTAACAGTAACCAAAAAAGAAAATTTAACATTCTTTTTAATCTTTAAGCAAAGTCTATGAACTAATGACAAGGGCCAAGTGTAGCATATTCATAACTTTGTATTGCTCAATAGGGAAAACAAGGACAGTGAGGCTTTATTTCGCAATAACGTTTAATAAGTGTTTAGTTATTAATAGCAAAAATATTGACTATACACTGTTCTACTTCGTAATTTTAAAAACGTTTTCCTGAAGAATATAGAGAGAACAACAACTACTTGTATGTAATGTTGCATGTGTGTACTTTTTATGATCAACAATTGTATGCCTGGGAAGTACATTAAAATGTGTTTTGGTGTGTCAGAGTTCATTTTAATGTATGTCTTTAATTTGTTTAATTATATCACAAGGACTTGTTCGATTTAACATTTTATATTGTTCGAGTCATATTTGAGAATGAGTCTACCTTTTTTTCCTACTAAGTAAATATGGCTACTATGTCCTCAATACACTATAATTTTTAAAACTATATAGTTTTCGGATTCGAAGTTTTTGTTTTAGCGCAAACCTATATAATGGCTTATCTGCGATCTGTCCAAAGGAATAGAAATCCGGATTTTAGCGTTGTAAGTCCTTAAACTTACCGCTGACCCACAGGACACAGTTTAGGGCTCCTACGAAACTCTTAGGTCTATAGTATATCAACATACAATCTCGCGTTCTAGCCTGGGCTAAGCTAGGACGAATCAGGATTTCTTACTGAGAGAAATATATCTTTATATTACGAAGGAAAAAAAAAGTGTTTTGCAAACTAAAACAAGGTTGTTGTTTTTTTTTGTCCCGTATATAATTAATTTTCTTTAGGATGGGGACAAATTGAAATCGCTGAAACTATGAATTATGATAAGGGGACCATTTATGTGACCACATCTCAAACAAATGTTTTCTAGACATAATGTCAATACAAAAATAGACCTTTATAAAAACAAATTCATATTATCCTTAAAATTATTAATTTCTAACTCCTCTTTTCTCTCCATACAAACGCCATGTTTGATAAGCAGCTACGTTGAGGAATAAATCATCATTAAAATCCAGTTGGTGAGGTTTAACTTATAATTGTCTCATCATTAATACTGTCTATCATGAAAATAGTTGACAATTCAGTTGTTTCACTCTTAAATTGTTTTGTAGATTTCTAATGTAAAAAAATAAAACAGAATTTTTTCATCAAGTTTATTTGAAATTCATAAAAGACAGAAAAATGTGTGTTGTACAAACTAATGCGATCTGTGATAATGATGCAAATTTTTTCGTCCTTACGTACGTATGATCTTGTACAAACACCGTGCTCTTTTCTTGAAAGCCATTTTCTGTGTAAAACAAAGCATCTAACAAATTCGTGATTACATTTTTGTTCTGTGACGGCAAAACTCTGTAAACGTCTAAATCGTTTTGCTTTAAATGGATTAAAAATGTTAAAGTAATAAAAGCTTGTTCTTTAAAACTGTTTACTAACCATGAAACATATATCATACTCTGTTGAAAGCTTTATTTTCAATGCTTTAATCTAGAAATTAGCCAGAGGGCGGATAACGTTAAATTACACTGAACAGCAAAAACAATTTTCTACTGAAGAAAAAAAAATCAAGTGATTCTGAATAATTTAATAGTGATGATTTAAGATATGTATTCAGAATTTGCCCATCGCCTCTAGATTTGGAGTTGTTGTAATATCTCAATATTTTATCACACTATATGAAATACAATGCAATCAACTCAATGCAATAGATTTATGCTATGAAATTAAGTTTACTTGGATAGTTTAATGGGTAAAAGGCAAATCTTTTTTAATAGCTTCAAACATTGACTGTAGTGTATTAGTGTATAATTCCAAATATATTGTTCACATATGCTCTTTGTTCTCGATATAATTGTAGCGAATTGCACCACTTTTGCTTCATTACCACGCTCATCTGCTCCGCTTAGAAATCATGAAACCTTCAGGTGCTCAGTTTGCCAGAACATTCGCGAAGTCCATGGACTGATCATAAAAAGGTCGGAGTCAGACGCCCCTCTCAGTCTCTCTCACTTACTCAGTTGGTCACTTCGCCTCGTTCCATGCACAGTCAAAACAAAGTCCTCCAGGAACAATAGTTTCAATTTACCGAGGCGGCCATCAAAGTCTTGTTTCTCAATACAGCATGCAAGATACTTGCATGAAATAATTAGGTATTGAACATCATCCTCAAGAATGGATACTTTTTATCGACTCATCTAAAGTTAGTCTGAAAACTGTAGTTCTGCACAATAGGTACACTAAGCCATCGATTCCTGCTGCTCATGCTGTGAACATGAAAGAAACTTATCAAAACATGCAAATTATACATTTTTAATTTAATTTCCAATGAAAAAATATAGTTATTAAAGA
This sequence comes from Limulus polyphemus, assembly GCF_000517525.1. NCBI lineage: Eukaryota > Metazoa > Arthropoda > Merostomata > Xiphosura > Limulidae > Limulus > Limulus polyphemus. The sequence goes on from NW_013666286.1 coordinate 308,089, forward strand.
AAAAGCTGTTATTTTCATGATATATAAGAATCATTTGGATACACCTATTATAACTCGAAAACTAGAGGCAATCATTAATTTTTAATATGATTTTTAGAATCAGCATCGTTGAATTACTGAGAAACAATTGCATTTTTTTCTAGTAGCAAAGAAAAAAAATTGGTCTTGCCCATTGTTAACAAATAAACAAACGACAATCACGTTCGACAATATAGTGACCGAGAGATTTTGCGAAGTGTCTAAAAACGAGGCCACGTTATAAGTACAAGAATCAACTAGCAGTGAATCAGCCCGTTTTTTTTCTTCTGTGGCTAGAGTCCCAGTTTCAATGAAATAATTGGATCAATGTTAGCTATAGCATATATTCAGTTATTTGATGAATCGGCTGTGATATTATACAAGTAAGTTTATTTTTATGTTAGTTATAATACAGTTAACATGGTATTTCTGTTTAAACGTTATACGTAAACGTAGACCTACAAGTTACAAGAGTGTAGAAAATATCGCTATAAAACTAGACTTCGAATTATTTTCCTTAAATAATTTTAAAGAATCAACCCAACGAAAGACAAACGTTACAAAGATAGTTTCCAACCGTGTTCTCGTGTTTCTGTGTTGGCTAAACTACACTTAAGATTTGTGCAATTTCTTTATTATTTTGTCGTATTGATTTTCCATATATGAATAGTATCTGACAGCAGAGGACACTAGCTTAGACATTTAAGTTAATATTATCTTTAAGTGTTTGTATATTCAAATACAAATGTGTATATGAATATGCATTATCAATTTTATTTAATGAAAATAACACAACCTACTTTAATGGGTCATAAGACAGAGCTGGTTTGCAACAACCCAAGAAAATATGTTTTAAATGAAAAGCGATTTCAAAAACTATGGTAGTACTTAAAATTGTTATGTCGGGAAGAACGTATGGCGCTGTTTAACTGAATACTTAACATATGTCCTTCATATTACGATAAAAGAGCCACGTTACCCTCTAATAATCCTAATTTTTGTGTTTAACTCTTGTAATAAATGTTTAATAAAACCTTGTTAATGAGTTCCTTTAGCTTGTGGATTGAATATCAAAATTGGCAAGCTGAGTGAGAGCAATCAAACGAATTTTTTCATATAGGAGTTGGCATGTCCAGACTGTGAATCCGTGATTTGCATCCTGCTGCCACATAAACGTGCTGTACCCTAAAAGAACGACACTCAAATCCACTATAGGGTCAGCAAAAAGCAGCCCAAATATTGTCAGTGAGTGTTACTGACCAGTTGTATTCCCTCTAATCAATTGATTGAAAGTTAGAGGCGGATAACACAGATAGCCCTTGTATAGCTCTGCTTAAAAATCTAAAATAAAGATTCTTTAATCAAAACCTAGCAACTTCTCTCATTTAATCACATTATATTGATCAGGCTGTATTTTAGTTTTTATATTTACATTAGATATCAATGCTTCATGTAACAACTGTACGAAGTTCAAACAGGTTTCTTCTCTTTCTACATAGTCTTTTATGGCTACAATCCCTTTACAATAAACTTGAAAATATCTTAGAACACCGCATGTTTGAAAAAAATAATTTCTATATACTGTTTAAATAAATGTCTTTTTAAAAATAATAAAAATATGCTTACAGGTATATTTAAGGATTGATAAACTCATAGACATCTGAGAAATATATTTAAATAAACATGAGTAAGAAAACGTTAAAAAATGCTTATTTTAATTATGAGGCTAAAATATATCAACAGTTTATTGTACTAAAAATTAACTCGCACATACCCCAGAAAATGTTTGTCTGTGTGAAAATCTAGCTAATATATTTCAGGGTTAAATGTTTAGTTATAAATATTGCTTACATTAGATATCGTAAAAACGTTGGTTGCCTCAAAAAGGGTGTTATGCCACTTGCGAAAACGAGAGAAAGTTAAGTCATAACTTTGCTACTATGAAGAAGTATTTAATCATATTTGTATGACGTGCAGTAGTTATACGATCACATTTGCCCTCTAGGCGAGAAGAGGATGTTCGATAAAACAGCTCGTGCCATTCCTCGCTTAATGACTTCCTGTTACTCCTGAATACTTGGGGTTTGCACACTTCCTGAAATTGGTTGTATTTGAGCAAGTATTAGTAATGTGTATGACAAGGAAGATTCTAGATAAAAACGTTCTATATCTGTTTGTTTGAATTTCGCACAAAGCTATATATATGAGGGCTATCTGTGATAGCCGTTTCTAATTTAGCAGTGAAAGACTAGAGGGAAGGAAAGGCAGATAGTCATCATCACCCACCGCCAACTCTTGGGCTACTTTTTTACCAACGAATAGTGGAATTTACCGTCACATCATAACGCCCTCACGGCTGAAAGGGCAAGAATGTTTGATGTGATGGAGATTCGAACCCGTGACCCTCAGTTTGCGAGACAAGCACCCTAACCACCTGGCCATGTCGGGCCCGTTCTATGTCTCAAAACATACTTGATGCGTTATAAGTGATGAAGTAAGGATGTAAATCCTTATAATATCATTTTAAAACGACATTATTTCTTCTAAAAAGTTGACTAAAGCATAAGCATTGTTGATTGTTAAGTAGTAATATCCAAAATAGGAAGCGTTTTCCGAGAAGGCTAAAATCGTATAAAAATATATGAATGTTAAAGGGCTATTTAGAAGCAAGTGTCACGTAACAACAGTGCTTATAAGCCCAACTGCGTCAATGAAAACATCATAAGGGGGATGACAAGGAAACGTATCAATCTAAAGGGCATATAACTTAATGCTGGATCGAAAGTGATTTTCCCATAAAGAGGAAACTTTCTTTGGTTCATTGATCTTAGCTGTCTTTATTCTTCAAGTTAGTTTCCTCATCCCTGATGCAAAAAAGAAAGGAAAATTCTGATCGAGAAAAAACGGTACAGGAAAGAAGGGGGGGGGGACAAAGAGAGCAGGAAGAAAAATAAAAGAAAGAGAAACTCGTAAGAATATAACGAATATATCTTGATTGAATTGGCATTTTTTTTAATAAACGCTCCATAGATAGAGTTTGTTTCTTTATTTGAATTTATGCACAAGGCACACAATGGGATATCTGTGCTCTGCCCTACACGGGTATCGAAACCCGGTTTCTAGTGTTGCAAGTCCGCAGACAAACCTCTTACCAGTCTTAACTAAACTTCTCAAACAACAGCGAACTAATAATGTAATTTTGTTTATTCGTTTGTCACCCATGGTATCGAAATCCAGTTTTTAGCGTTATAAGCTTTCAGACTTACCGCTAAGCCAATTGAAGGTGGACTGGGGCGACTAATGGTGTCATAATGAAATGTACGAGATAAAATTTATAATATTATTAGGAACAAAAGTCAAACATTTATCTGTCCGTACTGCGTAATTTGAAGAAATGAGTATTAATTTGAAATGGTATTGTTTCTTTTCACTCATTTCTGGATTAATTTAACTTTAACAAGTGAGTTAAAAGCTTATATTTGATGAAACATTTGATGAAAGTATACAGGCCTACGTATATGATGAAACAGAAGATAGAGAGAGAAGAAATCTAGAGATAAAATGTAAATAGATAAAAATTTAAACAAAGGATAGTAATCATAGTTATTTTACTGAACATTTCGGGTCTAAGCCTTTTCTTCACGAAACAGTAAACGCCCGTTAGTCTGAACTGAAATGCGTGTGTATTGCTAATGAAGCAAGTTCTCTTTTCTTTAAAGAAACAAAAAGTACTTTTATTTACTTCAAAACTTTTGGACCTAGAAGGGTGGCGCAAAAACGTGCCCCGTAATTTTGAAGTTGTAGGTTATTTAAAAGAGTGATGGGCAAACACCACTATTTGGTCAAGTATGACACTATTGATTATCTGCCTTCCCTCGAGTCTATCAGTCCCAAATTAGGGACGATTAGCGCCGATAGCCTTAGTGTAATTATATGCGAAAATTCTGAAAAAAATATTCAAACAAATTTCCTTTATTATGTAATATGATATCCTATATTATTTACTTTCTCTACCTGGCATGGTTGGTGGTTAGGGCGCTGGTCTCGCAATCTGCGAGGTATGGGATTGAAACGCTGCGCCGAACATGTTCGCCATTTCATTCGTGGGAACGTTATAACGTGATGGTCAATCCAACTATTAGTTGGTAAAGAGTAGCCTAAGAGTTGGCGGTTAGTACTCGACAGGTTGTATTCACTTTGATCGGCAGTTCAAAATTAGAAGCGGTAGCAGAGAGCCTTATCAACCTTGCCATAAAACAAAACAAATTAGTTATTTATAATCCTCGTTCCTTTCATATTTTTTCTCTTATTATTATTTTCTGTCTTTGATTATACTTATATCTAAATTTGAATTATATTACTTTCTTTGAACCATATAATTTTCTTTTGCAATGTTGTATAATATTGTTGTATTAGTGTTTTTGTTTATCATAACATGTTGTTAATGTTATTGTTATATAAAATGTCTTAACCAATTCAGAATTGACTTTAGTTGTTTAGTGGTAAAATTGCATGGTTTGTTTGTTTGTAGTTATGCACAAAGCTACACAATGGGTTATCTGTGCTCTGCCCACCACGGGTATCGAAACCCGGTTTCTAGCGTTGTAAGTCCGCAGACATGCCGCTGTGCCACTGGCGGGAAAGTTGCATGGTCTTGAAAAATCTTAGTTTGTATTCAAGCTGCAGCATTGAAATTGTTTTTCAAAGCTTGAGGAAACAGTAACATTAATATGGTACATGAAAACTGATAAATAAATTAACGTTTATATGTATAATACCTATAATAGCGTTAAAGTCTATATTGTGTTTGTTTTGTATATACATAAATATATAACATTGACTCCCTTTATTTGATGCTACATTGTTAGCAGCGGCATAGTGGCTTATAGATGCCTAGATCGAAATTATTCCAAATTATTGGTAAGTTTCGGAGAAAACTATTTTTATTTTTTCGCTTACAGTGAGTTTCAAAAATACTCAAATTGTAAAAATGTACGCATGCTCGAAGTTTATTTTTAAATCTAACATATATATGTGAAATGTGTGATCTACAAATGCCATTTAGGTTACTATTCATGTTTAAAATGACACCTTTTCCCACGGTGTCTTCTCTATATCAATGTTTTCCTTACCGCAATGTTAAGTAAACTACTTTAAAACAATCACTCATTTAAGTATAAATATAATCTTATAGTTCCCGTTCATAATAGCATTAATTTTCCTCAAGGCAAATATTAAGTTTTATCATTTGATGTTTATGCTGAGACACATAAACCCTTAGATGCAATTAGAAAGAATTTTAAGTAAATTTATCTGAAATTCCATTTCGTGAAGATTAAGTTGTAGGATGTTATTGCAAAATTATGTTTGTTTTTCATTTGCAATGAAGGATAATTAAACTCTATCATAATGCTGTAGTTTTACTAACTTGAGATTTAAAAAGTAAAGTAATGAAATCTGCAGACCTTGTGGTATTGGATAGTTTGATGTTGGTCTTATTGATCGAAAGGCAAAAATATTACCAAATCTTTTGTGGGAGTGTCAAATGCGCCATCTGTTGGAAAAAACTCTCTTTGTGAACAGACGAAAAAAATATTCAAGGCATTATAGACACGGTTGCAAACTTGTCTGATTTTTATTAATAAAAAAAAAGGTTTCCGTCTGCTTAAGGGACGCCATTCTACTTCCTGGCGTCTCTCTGTAATCGTATACTGCATCGGTATAGTTCTATACTGTTATGTTTTAACGAATATAATGAAAAACATTACCACCAGGATAGCGAATGGTTGCAGGCGCTCTCTACTCAATGACAAACCTCAAAAGTCAAAGAAAATTTTAATGTAGAATAAATTAAATACAGCGATAAAAAAGAAGAAAGAGCTTGTTTTGTATTGAGAAGTACGCCAACGTGTATTAATACAAGTAAATAAAAGTTATTGCCAAAGAAAAAAATGCTATTTCTTTTTCACGTCAGTTTTATCGTATAACAATCAACAGTGAAATTTCGATAGAATTAACGTTCTTTCCTGTTAACAAACCAATTTCAAAATAATAAAGATAAACAAAAGCATTTAGTTAACGCACTAGTGCTGTTCAAAATTGCTTCTAAGAAATTATAATTATATTCTGTTTCAATAACGCTTAGACAGACCTAAAAGGTTAGCTTTATTAAATATTTGCAACTAAAATTTATATAAACCAGAAACGATACAATTGATATGAGTAGGAATGACTTTATTTAATTAGTATTATATTTGTTTGATTCCCCTTTTGTCTTTACCTTTAAAATAGAAACTTTGTTTGTTTCAGATATTCATGCAAACGTACACCTGTGCCAACCGTCCGTAATTTTGGGATAGTCAATTACATCAACCGCCACTTCTTGGACTACTCTAATCTAACCCTAAAACTTATAACTCATCCACGGCCCAAAGTATGAAGCGCAATTTTGCAGAAACGATACGTGAACCATGGAACCTCAGACTTACAGTCCCGACACACTAACTACTAAACAGTGTTTGTCGCTTAAGCTTAGAAAGATTAATTTCAAGTCTGTGATATCAGTTTTTTGTTTACTCTTTGTTCCTTTTTGAAGATAAGTTAAAAAAAAAACTTCGGATCAGTTATATGATGACTTAAAAATATGTTGATACTTTCTTTGAATGAAATATAGCGTTAAGTTTTCTTCAGGTCCTTCTTCTACATTAAGTTTTACGAATTAACCAGATGCTCCTTGTTGATACAGAGTCCGTCTTGATTTCTACTAATAGATTATTCAGTTAATTCCAGGATTGTTAATTTTAAAGAACGATTTTACCACTTAAAACTCCAACATTTCCTGTCATAAAAATATGTATAGTTTTTATTATATTGAGTAAAGATAAATAATCACCCTCGTATTGCAATCAGGTCAGTGTGTGTGTGTGTGTGTGTGTGTGTTTCCGCGCACGTATCTCGAAAACTAATAGACTGATGTACACGAAAGTTTTACAAGATGGAAGTCAGCATGGAAGAGTCATTCCGAAATTTGGTCCATATCCGGATTTTTTATCACTTTGAATCATATTTTATAATGGGATATAGAGAATTTTCGTGATTTTGGGTTAATAACTCTGTAAAGTGTGATCGGATTTGTACCAGATTTGATGGGCACATTAAAGGTTGAGACTCCTCATCACACTACAGAAAATGATCCGGATCGTTTCGAAATCCAGAGCTGTATCAGAGAGCCAAATCACACTAATATAAGTGAAAAAAATATTCATATATTGGAAGTAGAAAAATTATTAAACTTTATGTTTGAATTTATCAAAAGAAAATTAAATCAAGGCAATGATTCTTATTTCTACTGATAATTTTGAGTTGAATAATAATGTAAAAAATTAAGGAATTTTTGTTTCCAATACTTTTCACTTAATTCCATCATTCTTTATTTTGGCCTAATGGTTATTGTATCGAATGTCATTTCAAGAGACCATGGTTCACGTCCATTTGCCGCAAAATCGCACTATTCGGTCAAATAAAAGTAGCCTAAGACTTGGCTGTGGGTGCTGTTGACTATTTGTCAATTCAAAATTAGGTACGGTTAGCACTGATAGGTCCAGTGTAGTGTACTGGAATATCCAAAAAACAAATCATCATTTTTCTCAAAGTATAGCCTCCCAGTGGCACAGCGGAAGTGTCTGCGGACTTACAACGCTAGAATCCGGGTTTCGATACATGTGGTGGGCAGAGCACAGATAACCCATTGTGTAGTTTTGTGCCTAATTACAAACAAACAGACTATTGATTATTTACATTCTAATAATGAAGTAATGATTTGCGAACGATGTATTAAGTAATATCAAACGTATTATTTATAAAATTAAATATTTTATAATTTAAATTCATTGCATTCCAACAAATACCTATTAATATTTACATTACTGAAATAAAAACATACCCTTATTAATTAACAACTATTGTTAATCAAGGAAAAATATGTTTCAAGCTTCAATGTTCAATTGTTTCCATCAAATGAACAGTAAATATGCATTTTCGTTCACAGCCTGTCATAAAAACTCAAGGTAAGGACGTTAACATAAATTATTATAATTGATTTTGCTTCACACCTATGAATCACGGATAGTGCGTTTTTAATTTGGCAATTTATCTTTGTTGAGATTTAAAAAACTGACGAAATAGTTTCAAATACTATTTAGAAGAATGGTCAAATTTATGAGTTGGAATTTTGATGAAACTTAAACGTTTTTTTTTTACTAGTTTCAGTAAGTAGGTGAAGCTTTAAGCTTTGGGTTTATTTGTTAACTTGTTCTATCAATTAGAAATTCATTTTTATTATAAAGAAGTTTGTTTGTTTGCTGTAAAACTCAAAAACAACACAACGGGCTATCTGTGAGCTACTGATTGCGAGTTTCGAAACCAGATTTTTAGCATTATAATTCACTGACTTACAGCTAAGCTAGTAGGAGCGCTATAGAGAGATAAATATATAAAAGGAAAAGGTTAGATAAATACAAGTATGCCATTAATGTTTTATGATTTTTGATGTTTTTCTTCTCTTAAATGTCACAAGTAGATGTAGCAAAATTCATTTCGAAATATAAATCTGCTCTAGATGATCACAACATCTGAAACTTCGTTATAACAATTGTGAAATTCTGGAGGCACTACACGATGAGGTAAAGAAATAGTTCTAATTGTTACTCTAAGTGGTTAGGGCGCTCGACTCGTAATCTGAGGGTCGCGGGTTCGAATCCCCGTCATACCAAGCATGCTCGCCCTTTCAGCCGTGGGGGTGTTATAATGTGACGGTCAATCCCACTATTCGTTGGTAAAAGAGTAGCTCAAGAGTTGGCGGTGGGTGATTATGACTAGCTGCCGTCCCTCTAGTCTTTCACTGCAAAATTAGGGGCGGTTAGCGCGGATAGCCATTGTGTAGCTTTGCGCGAAATTCAAACCAAAATATTACTCTAGACTAGCTCACTTTCTTTCACAGACATAAAGGTGACCAGATAACGTTGGATGAAGCTACAAGTTTACCAAATAACCACGTAAAAAGGAGAGCCTTATCTATTCAATAGGATAGATGTCAAAATTTCTGTGTAGTTGAACACAGCTAGAGAGCATGAATAAGTATTAGATATATAAAACTTTTTGATCAGGAGTCTTGGTCGCATTTGTGATACACGTAAAGTTTAAATAACTCAAAGCTTTATTAGCTCCTTCAAGTTTAAGTTAGACTATTCTAGCAACACAGAGCTGTAATTACTTGTTTCACGGCAGCGAAGCATTTAGTATTCTTAGCTTTAAAATGATGATCGCACTAATAACATGTCAAAGACAAGCAAAACTAGAAAAGAGGGTTCATGTTTAAATGTCATTTTTAGTTAGATCATTGGTATGCGTTACAAAATACTACAATATAGCGACGAAAGATGATAGAACCAATCTGTTAAGAATAAAAAAATATATCAGACAATGACCAGTGAAAACATTATCTCGGTATTGATAAAGTACAGATAAATCAAGATAGTATAAAAGAGATTTGGCAAAATAACGTTCAATAAAATAACCACGCTACTTCGGTGATCTGAAATGGTGTAATTAATTTTAGATACTTTGTTGAACTGTCACCAGTTACAAAAGTATCTCCAAACGTACTACTAAGAAAGATTACACTACGCTGCCATATGTCCCGAGATAAAGTGTTTTGTGAAGAAGAGTTGTGTGTATTTTTATAGTTTTATTTTTCATTACTATGTCATGGATTACGTATTTATTCATCTAACAATTCGATGGGAAACATTTCTCGATAGATAAACGAACAAGAAAATCCTACTTAGTTATTTTTAGATTTTGGAAGAGATTATTGCAGGAAGTTTCTGAACTTACAACACTAAAATACAGGGTTCAATTTCTCGTTGTGGCAGAGCGCAGATCGCTCATTGTGTAGCTTTGCGAGAGTGAAAGAACAAGTTAAGATAACGTGGCGATCTCTGTCGGTTATTTAATGAAGCTGAAACAATACTAGAAAACAGAAACACGTCCTTCATGACATCCGTCCTTTCCAACTGAAACAATACTAGAAAACAGAAACACGTCCTTCATGACCTCCGTCCTTTCCAACTGAAACAATACTAGACAAACAGAAACACATACTACATGACCTCCGTCCTTTCAAACTGAAACAATACTAGACAAACAGAAACACACAGTACATGACCTCCATCCTTTCCAACTGAAACAATACTAGAAAACAGAAACACGTCCTTCATGACCTCCGTCCTTTCCAACTGAAACAATACTAGACAAACAGAAACACATACTACATGACCTCCGTCCTTTCTAACTGAAACAATACTAGACAAACAGAAACACATACTACATGACCTCCGTCCTTTCTAACTGAAACAATACTAGACAAACAGAAACACATACTACATGACCTCCGTAAAACACGTAACATTGAAGTTACTCTTCATTTAATGCACTTCTTTTTAATTTACAAAAACATTAATCTATAAGTAAACATCAAGTATAGCTCTTTCTCTTTAATGTCTTAACAATCTAAGGTAACAGTTAAAATAGAAGAAAGCAAAGCCAAAAATATGTTAAATTAACTAGTTATTTCGAGAACATGTTTTTTATTTATTTTTCAGCTTTAAGTTACTTCATTCTTTGTTTTCGTTTCGCATACTATAATTTAACATTATTCAATTGTATTATTGTAAACTTAATATTGCGTTTATTATATTGATTGGCCTTTTATAATAACCCTTGCCTAATATCAATTTTGGTCACTTTTTACCCTGACTAGCCACCATAAAATAGTTTGGTTTTTATTCTAACCCTATCGTCGAGGGTCTGCAGCTCTCCAATAGATGTCGGTATGGCCAGGTGGTTAGGGCGCTCGACTCCCAATCTGAGGGTCGCGGGTTCGAATCCCCGTCACACCAAACATGCTCGCCCTTTAAGCCGTAGGGCTTTATAATGTGACGTTCAATCCCACTATTCGTTGGTAAAAGAGTAGCCCAAGAGTTGGCGGTGGGTGGTGATGACTAGCTGCCTTACCTCTAGTCTTACACTGCTAAATTAGGGACGGCTAGCGCAGATAGCCCTCGTGTAGCTTTGCGCGAAATTCAAAACAAACAAACCATGCCACCAAAGAAGATGAATGAAGTCACTGTCATGCCCTTCGAATGAATTTAAATTTTTGAACTGTGTGTCGTCTGCTATATGACGTATAACGTTTTTCGCTATTGAAAAACTCGGTTAAGTGGGACCGCAAAGTCTGACATCTGTTACATTTTTCAACTCTACATTTATCCTGGAGCAGTTACCAGAAGCTAGCGTTCACAGTTTTCTTAGTGCCATATGTAGTTAACCGTGGTAACTTGTATCTAAAGGAGCCGACATGGTGGAAGGTCTTCGGTGAGGGAGATCAAAGGCTACCCCCATTGAGGGTTTCCTTTGATGTTAGAAGGTCACGTGACATGTAACATCATAGTTCCATAGTGTGCCGCCAGGTGTGTTATAATTAAGTAGAGTTCCAGTAGAGGGCGGGTACGTTGATAGATATTCGCAGATTGTGGAATCGATCAATGTCGACGTGTCCTCAACTACAATTACGTCATATTTAACTCTTTTTTTCTTTTTTTTCTTTTTACCCAGACTGCAAAATTTTCAGACACGATTACGTCAAGTTAACCGGTAAACATTGTAACAATACAAATAATACTCTTTTTATCCAGCTATAAGCATGTTTTGCGTACACGGTATTAGTTATGCATCATAGTATGGTAAACTTTTTAACTTATAATTTCCCTTCAATATTTATTTATTCAATAATAAGTAAAGAGTTTGAAAATTTAAAATTAGTCATTTATATTTCATTGACTATTTGTATAACGTACTTCCTGTAATTATCCCTATGCAGGTTTAACTTATAATCCGCTAATATTTCAAAGCATTGTTTCGGCTTATTTACATTTAAACTTTAGAAATTTTCGTATCAGTCACATTAGCCAAAAGTGATAAAATAGGCTAAAAATAACATAGGCATTATGACTCTAAACGTCTATTCAATCTATAATGACCTATATAGCCCTCATTAGATCTGTTTTCATTCTTAAATCCTATTATGTCCAATTTTACCCATAAATTACCTAACTCCATATGAACATTTTGCTTTAACTAAATACAATGAAGTACGTAACACTAATATTATGTTTTGTCAAACGGTTTTCTAAATGAATGACTTATTGTAGAAAATATCCAATCACATACGTAAACGCTTCAACAAACAGATTTTTCTATTATATAAACCAAGCGAAAATAAATAACTGTCTTTTAGAAATACGCGTGTGTGTGTGAGGGGTCCTAATAATAAAACTAAATTTATATCTGATTTCATAAAATATTGTCTCGTAGGATATACTGTAGCAGTCTAAGAGAAGTATTGTGCAACATGTAAATGAGAAATGGCACTCACACTAAATGCTGTGTAATTATTTTTATCTACTTGTCGAGTATTTTCGTTAGTTCGTGTACTTTACTAAAATTTAAACTTTTATCTAATCAAATGTCAAAACTAAATGAAATATTTTAGCAAATTTAAAAGAATACTTTTTTGTTTGTTTTGTTGTTTAGCACAAAGCTACAGAAAGGGTTTTCTGTGCTCTGTCCACCACGGGTATCAAAACCCGGTTTTTAGTGTTATAAACCTACAGACTTTAGGCTGTGCCACTGGGGGCAAGAAAGAGGAAAGGACAGTAAGTGTTTATTTGTTTGTTTGTTTTGAATTTCGCGCAAAGCTACACGAGGGCTATGTGCGCTAGCCGTCCCTAATTTAGCAGTGTAAGACAAGAGGGAAGGCAGCTAGTCATCACCACCCACCGCCAACTCTTTGGCTACTCTTTTACCAACGAATATTGGGATTGACCATCAACATTATAACGCCCCCACGGCTGAAAGGGCGAGCATGTTTGGTGGAACGGGGATTCGAACCCGCGACCCTCAGATTGCGGGACGAGCGCCCTAACCACCTGGCCATGCCGGGCCTAAACAGTAAGTGAATTTTTCATTAAGACAGTAATTGGCTGTTGTACTGATTGTTGTAGTTATTGCTAGATCATGATAGGTACTAATGATATTGTACTAGTCCCCCGGTGGGACAGTGGTAAGTCTTCGAATCAGGGGTTCGATTCTACTCGGTGGACACAGCAGATAGCCTAATATGGCTTTGCTATAAGAAAACACACTATATTGTACTAACAGAAACGCCGCTCTACGGGTAGTTGTTTCTGCTAGTACTTACTAATCGTAGTGTTTATACTTCATTGAACAAAATCTATGAAAAGTGAACATTTTCTAAGTAAAATGTTTTTGTTTTGTTTTTCTGGTAAGTACTGCACGGGAAAGGTGTTCTGATTGTGCTCTTTAGTCATACGCAACTCATTGCATCAAAATGATTCAATGTACAAATTCAAAATTTTCATAAATTTTACTGATATGAAGTGTAATGTTTTATATATTAAAAATGGTACCGTTTATTGAAATAATAGTAGTTTTCTTAAGAATTCCTGTTTCTCGGCCTTAGATTTAAATATTACATCAGTAAAGATATAATCAAACCCTCACGTAAAGTCCTAGTGAACGTCGTGTTCTTGTTGTGAGGAGGGTACTAATATTTAAAATTGTGTTCTGTTATAAATAAATGATTATTTCATTGTGTGAAATTTTTTCATGGATTTTTATTTTTGGTGTCATTCAATAGATGACGCTAGATGGTATTTATTATTTCGCTCACATACATAGATAAATATGTACACTATACGTCCATTATAATAAAATTTACTAACGTTATCCCATATAACGCAAATTATTGCAGACTTGAATTTTGTGCCCAGTCTAATTTTTAAATATTTATTGTGTACTATTAAACACTGGCTATATTTTTTAAGAAATTTTTATGCATAAACAGATAAGTATGTTTAAACATCCCTTTTTCATTACTATCATCATCAGGTGGCAATATTTTGAACAAAATCATACAACAGTTCAAACTGTCACGTGTTACAATATGAGTAGCAATATTACATAAATAAGCAAGAATATAATAGAAACTAACAATAGCTAAATGAGTATAAAATCAGAATAAAAGTAAATGCACATACACCTGTATATTTGTCAATCTTAAGTTTTTTTATAAAGAGAGCTTCTTTAACCTTTTTACGGTTTATATTGTTTTATTTGAAAGATATTCAAAGATGTGAAGAGAGAGCTTTTAAGTGTTCTTTCCATCTTATTAGTATTGATTGGTTAATTTCTTTGTTGTAAGAAATACGTTGGTTTTCATGATCGTAAAATTAGGACAGTGTCACATGTTAGAATAACGTGTGTCACAAAATGAGAAATTGTACAACCTCGAATATCGCTTTTAAAGACACGGAATCCAAAAGTTAACAATTTGTTTTAAAAAGCAGAGGAGCAAGTGGTACAAATTTGAAATAAAAAAGTATCACTTAGCACAATTAAAATCTGCACAGGCATTTGGCAAATTTAATTTAAAGGTGTATTAATATTCATGAATAAATGAATATTTGATTCTTGAGTGAGGGAACTACTTTTTGTGTACCTTTTCTAAGTTGCTTTTACTTAGTACTATTACACTAATAGAATATTAACTTACAAAGCTGCATTTATAGATTAAACTGGAAACAAAAACACTTTCCTCAAAAACTATAAAAAAATGCAACTGTTTCTTAATAATTTGACGCTTGTGACTCTAAAAATCCTGTTGAAAATGACTGATCACCTCTAGTTTTCAAGTTATTATAGATTTATTCAAAATATTCTTATATAAAACAATTTTTCTTTAGTAACTTTATTCATTTATTGACAATTTCATTTAAACATGTTCAAAAAAGGAATAGAATTACTAGGTGAAGATGATTCACTGTCTTCTTCACAGAATAACTCTTCTGTTTCCCAATTTGCTGGTAGATATGGCACTGGAAGACCGTACCAGTGAAGTACTGGGTTCATTGCAGATACTATATCTGGATATGTAATGTATTGTTTAGTTTTGCTTGAATATCCAGAACATTAATCTTGCAAAAATAACAGTCTATGAGATTATCTTTGGGCTCATGCCGTATTACGGGAACTTCTAATGACATACTTGCTCTCTTTTTATTCAGCCACTGTGTAAAGCCAGATGTGCAAATTGTACAACACATATGTGGAACCCAATGTTTCTCTTGGTCACCAATTTTACACCCAAAATAGTGGTAGTAAGCTACCTGTACCTTGTGTGTGATGTTTTTCCTTCGTGAAACTTTAATATATTTTCAACAAATGTAGCAGAAACTGTTTGGGTGATTTTTGCACTTTCGACTTTAATTGAATTGGAGGCAGCAAGTATTTCAAATCATTTCCTAAAAAATATAAAAGCATTTATGTTTACAGACGTAGAGTTTAAAAGATTTTAAAAAAACAAAGTTTTGCAGAATTTGATTATATCACGGGTATTATGCGAGGAAGAAGACCAGACTTTGTTTTGACTGTGCACGGAGCGAGATGAAGTGGCCAACTGAGTGAGTGAGAGGCAACTGAGAGAGAGGCGTCTGACTCCGTCCCTTTCATGATCATTCGAGGGACTTCTAGAATGTCCTAGCAAACTGCGTACATGAAGATTTCATGATTTATGGGCGGAGCAATTGAGCATGAGAATGAACCAAAAGTGGTGCAATTTGCTACAATTATATCGAGAACAAACAGCATACATGAACAATATATTTGAAATTTTACACCAATACAATACAGCCAATGTTTGGAATTATCAAAAACGTACGCCTTTTACTCATTAAACTATCCAAGTTAACTTAATTTCAGGGCATAAATCAATTTTATTGAGTTCACTGCATTGTGTTTCAAATAGTGCTAATAAAATATTGAGATATTACAATAACTAAAAACCTAGAGGTGATAAACAAATTCAGATTACATTTTTGGGATTAGCACCATCAAATTACCCCAGATCATTTGAGTTTTCTTCAGAAGGAAATTATTCGTTTTGTAGTGTTATTAATAATGTTGAAGAAGTTCCCGTTTTTCTCTCAACCATCACTTAATAGATTTCTAGTGTCACATTATAAAAGCAGTCAATATGTCGCATGTCAGTTCTTTTTCTGATATAATTTTGCTCTTCAAGCTGGGATTTAGTGAAAGTGGCAGTCGAGGAGTAAGAGATGGAATGTTGGAATGTCGCGCGTGTAATTAGGTGGATTTATGTCGCAGTATCGATTTATACCCATGTACTCTCATGCATTACTATCATTACATTTAATTTGATCCTAATATATTTTTGTGGACAACAAATGTTCTTGACAAGAGCTGACCTAATTCTTCTCTTGTAGGAAAGAACATTTTACATTGAATTCCATATCACACTCTTTAACAGTTTTTGACAATTTCTAGATAGCATGAGTGGGTTTTCTATATTCCTATTGTTTGTCTCTTCAACTTGTAATACGTTTTTTTTATTTACTCTTTAGAGGAATTCTTATATTTATAATATTACCATAAGAGTTCAGTTCGGAGTTTTTGTGAGTAAACAGTGAGTGTTTGCAGCAACAGTTTAATGAACAATTCGTGAATTACGTCGCATTTCTGATCTACAAAGTTTAACGCTTGAATATTCAAAAGTAAATTGTATCTGCAAATTTTCTTTTTTGTTCATAAGATATTAAATTTGTGAAAAACTTGCTAATCTAAGATTTGCTATTTATGAATAAGCGAAACAACCGTGAACTCCAGATAATTTTTCAAAGCGTTTTTATGTGCTCATTGATTTGGCTTTATGCCTTCATCAGGCGCAAACATTTTCTGTAACGAACTCTATCACTCAAATTAAGAATATCAACAGCGAGGGAGGATAATCGTCTGGCAGAAGATATGTTATGATAAATCACTCAAGGAAAGTAAGTTATAGTATGGAGGCTGATTATGACTTTGATATATGCCAGCATCACAGAAGCAGCTCAACTTTGGGTGGACATGTTTTTGTCTCGTACTCACGAAATCAGTCTATTTACATATGAGATACAGTAGTTGTGTGGCACACTTATGTGCTTGGAACACATTGATTCTTGGTCAAGCCAGTGCATGAGAGGTTCATCAGCAGCTCATGTTTGTAGCTTGTCAGAGATGGAGACTGACGAGTCAGGGAATGATGAGAGTACTGTCTCATGTGATCTCAGCTTAGCTGAAGAAGAGGAGGAAGATGCTAAAAGTACTTCTCTAGCTGTGCAAGATGAGAAATAATCTTGAGCAAATGCACCTGATAATTCTAGTGGTCAGTCGAAATGCTAACAATGACTTTCTGGTTACTTTGATTTGGAATAACTGCTGGACCTCTAGTTATGACAGTTACTGATGGTAAAATCATTTACAGAAAGGAAGTGGTGTTCCGAGATATTGGATTCCATGGAAAATGTGTGATTGTTAACTGATTATCACTAAAGTTATGACAATCTATTTATTGCAAGATTTAAGGGACTGAAATGGCACTGTAGTCTTTATTTCTAAGCTGTTGAACAGAGTTTCGTGGAGAGATATTCCTAGGATATCTGGTAATAGCTGCTTGATTGTCACAGCTGGAATGACTGGTGTTAGTAGATACTTCATGTAGCATATTATCAGTTTGTATGACTGAGGATAATTTCTAAGAGTTTAATTAGTAGTGAAAGTTCTGTGAAGCTGACTCGCTAGTTGTAATTTAAAGTACACTTCAAGCGTATATAACTCCTGTATGTGTAGAGACGGAATTTTTGTTCATTCTAAGCACAGAATGAGAATCGGGTCGTTATGGATTTACGTCGAAAAATCTTAGTTTCATTGGAGTTACCTGTATTTATTGTTCTGTGATGACAACTAAAGCAAGTAAATGTCAATACAATATATTGCTTGTTTGGCTACTGATGTTGACAGTCACCTAAAATAGCATTTTTGTACAATATTGTATTTAGCCTAGTTGGACTGAGTGTGTGTGTATATATGGTAATGACAGCACGATTGTTAATCCTCGCCAGGTGAATTATAGTGGAACTCTGCTGATGATTATTTATTTCATGATGACGAATAACAAGTTGAGTTTAATGGCTAAAAGATAGCATCACGTTAAGGTACCTTAGCTGTGAAGACATAGTTAGCATTTGTAGCCCGTATAGGATATCATAGTAACGGCACACATATATCTTTTTTTTGTTCTTTTCATCTGTATATGTCAGTTAAAATGCCAAAAACTAGCAAAATATTAGAAACCACTGGGTCAAAAAATTGTTATGAAAGCAAGTTAACTGCAGATGTTTTATTTACTACATTTGTCTTAATTTTTCCATTGTGGCTCGAAATCAGATGAGTGTAAAATATAGCATTTAAATCTATCTTTTGTCTCCCACAAGCCACTACCAAATAAACTTTTCGTTTAATACCAATTTTTATAACAACTTTTAGGCCTAGTGGTTTTCTAATATTTTGCCAACTTTCAGCACTTAAACCATAACTTTTAAAGTATTATGCTGTATATATAAATATTGTTTCATAGAATCTTTTATCTACCATCATTCAGCCCAACTGGTGAGTTCTGGTATTAAATGTAAAGCTTATTGGGCAGTGAGTATTGAGAGACAAAAGGTAAATTATAAAATGCTTTTTTACACATCCCTTTGAACTACAATGGACAACTCAAGAGAAATGTGAAAAAAACAACATCTGCAGTATATATATATATTTAGGGGCTAGGGCTACGCCATATATATATTCACCCCGAATCCGCTTGCCTAGTTTAGTTCTGATAACCCCAAAACTATAGGCGAAGTTTGCTGGCAAACAAATTCAAAAACACACAACGCGATTTAATATAAGATATAAGTCTATAATAAAGCAACAAGGTTTGCTAGGGTTAAATATGGGAACTTATATTTAAGATTACGTGTTTGCACAATACATTTATTTAATTAATCAGACAGTTTTTCATTATTAAATAAGCTTAAAAAATGTTTACTCTTCTGGATACGTCAGAATTTTATCAGAAATTTTATCTTAAACCATAACCCTGAAAAGCGCCATTGATGCCGAAAGTAAATTTGATACAAGACCCTGATATTTCTATAGTTTGGTTTGGTAGTTGTTAAGCGTAAAGCTACAAAGTTGGCTATCTGCCCGCCACGGGTATCAAAACCAGAGTTTTAGCGTCATAAGCCTGTAGACAGCTTAGCAGCTGTAAGTTCTTTCGATAGTAAGTTGAATAATTAATGGCGCTTCATGAAGTAATATAATTATAAACAATTTTAGTGTCACATCATTGTATTCACCAGTTTTCTTTCTTTTTTCTTTTTCATTTATATCAGAACTCTATGTATTGTTTTTGTTGTTGTTGTTAATAAATTATCGGTTTTATTGTGGGGATTTCTGTCTTTACTTTTTGAAAAAATCAATATATATGTTCAACACTAGATGGCCCTACGGTCTTCTGAGAAGTTAAGAAGTATTTCATTGCTACTTGAAATTTATAAGGCTTTATAAATATTATTATGCATAGTTTCAGTGTTTTTGTTTTATTTTTACTTGATATAAAGTGTTAGAACTAACTATATGCCAATAGTAAGGTGAAAACAATTACTGTGTGTTTTTCATAAAACTTTATTACTTTGAAATCAAAGTTCAATATATTGATATTGTGTAAATCTTCCTACTCACACAGATATATATATCACTCTTTTCTCTAAAATTTACATATTGCTTATCATTTTACGCAAGTTACGATATTTTTGATAAAGTAAATAGAACACATGCAGTTCGACCTTACGAATAGAATGTTAGTTTATATATGTAAATACTATTGTAATTGCTGTAGGTAAATTAAGTATTAATGGTCTCAAAAGTTAACATAAGCCATTAGTATGTATAGATTTGACTTCAAAGGCTGACTAGCTAGTGAGAATACCTCATGAAAACTTAATGATGCTAACAAATCAACTAAATATGCAAAGAGCATGTTAATGAGTAATACTGATTCATTACGTTATCTTGTTGCATGTAAAGTGCCTAAGTGATTACTAGCTTCGATTTAATGTACTACCCACACGCACCGACTTGTACTTTGGTATATATTTACACTGACAGCACGGGCCTTTCTATTCTGGTATTTCGTCTTCATAGAATGAGTCTCTTCTGACAATCAATTACTGTTTCTAAATTATATGGGTTGATCAAATACAACATTTTCAGAGTCTGCAGTTATTGAAACGTACCATTTCTGAAAATATTGTACTCTGTCTTCAAATAAAAAAAAACAGTATATTTATAAAGTTTTGTCTTTTATGTGTGTGGAACTTCAGTTTTATGAATGTGGCAAAAAAGTGATTACAGATTTTATTTGTTTGTTTGCTAGTAAGCGCAAATTACACAATTGGCTACTTGTGCTTTTCTCACCACGAGTATCAAAACCCAATTTGTAGCGTTAAAATCCCTCAGACTTACCGCTGATTCACCTAGGAACTCCGGACTTAATTTAAATATATTATACAAATATATAATAACTGCACGACTAATTACTTATTATTATTATTACTTACAACACCTACGTCTTCTTTAAGTGTTAAAAATAAACAAACCTGCATCAATTTTCATACTGATATAAATGAGATGTTATTATTGTTAAACATTGTAAAGTATAAACATACCCGATTAATCCTTGATCAGATAGGAAAAAAACTACTTGTTTAGGAAAGATTAGTTATCCTTTTTACGTTGAGATGGCGCTGTCTTATTGACTTTCAGACTCTTCGAGAAGTTTAAAAAGCGTAGAAAACTTAATAACTTCGGAACTTGTTAACTTGAACTCTTTAGTGTCCAGATATTTCCATTTTCACATAACATTTCATATAATTTTAATTAATATCTACCAAACACACAAGTAAACTTCAGTTATATTTTAAAAAGCATTTATAATTGTAGCAACTATTATGTCGTTTTTCATTTGCTTTATAATGTGGATATGTATTATAATTTAGCTATTAGATGGTCAATCATCCAAATAGTTTGACAATTAAAGCTTGTTTGTTTGATATTAGGCATATGAGTGTCACCTGTAGGCCTCTTTGTGCAAAATTGTCGACATTGTACATTTAGTGACATTTATCTCGTGTTATATCTGAAAGTAATAGTAATAAATGAATAAATTAGCGTTGCCATGTGTATAAAGATTACACAACGGCACTCCTTTAACTTGGATGACGATGTAAGGCTATCTAGACAACATGGCCTAAGTAGGACACACAGCGTTAGAAGTACCCAAGTTCTGTACCAAACCTGTACCCAATTAATGAAGCAATGTATTCTAATCTTTATAAGAAAGAAAGCAAGAAAAGTATATTTAATTTAGTTTCGCTTTAATAAGATGGCTTGCTCTATTGGGAAGTTAATATTTACTGTCTCCAGCCGTTTGTGTGAAGATAGTGCTCTTAATGAAACACAACAAGACTACAAACATTTAGTACACTACAGTTACATTGTTGTTGTTGTTATTAATAAGCATAAAGCTACACAAAAGGCTACCTGTGCTCTGCCCACCACGGGTATCGAAACCCGATTTCTAGTGGTATACGTCCACAGACATTCCACTGTGCCACTATGGGGCCTACAACTACCAGTTTTAGGAGGATAGTGCTCTTTTAATGAAACATAACAAAACTAACAATAACTATAACATGTTAACACAACGAAACAAACTTATCTTCTGCAGTTCGTATTCAATCTATTAGAATAGTTTATTAGCTAGATGAACAGTATTATAAATTTTAACATGTTTAAATCAAAGATTATTAGTATTATAAAGAATAAGATTTCTAAAAGTAGCAAAGGAAACATCACCCAGCCTTCACCCAAATCAATATGTTGTTGCAGTCGTGCTGAGTTGCATGGATGAACTTAAATGCTTACATGTACTAGTTAATACGAATGTGCTAAATACTAAAGGTAACCCCTGATATGAGATTTGCGTCAAACAAGCATAGTGGAGTTGAAGTAGCCTATAGTGAAAAAATAAATAAATAAAACTCACAGCAAGGTTGTAGGGGTTATCAATTATTGTCATTGTTATTAATTAGATTTAAGTGATAGTATAGCTTATTAGACATGAGAAATTATTTGTTTGTTCGTTTATCGAGTTTCGCGCAAAAATATTCGAGAGCTATTTGCGCTAGTCGTCCCTAATTTTAAAGCAAAAAAAAAAAAAACTAGAGGGAAGGCAAGCTAGTCAACACCATCCGCAGCTAGCTCTTAGACTGCTGATCATCAACGGACAATAGAATTGACCGTCACATTATAATTCCCCAGGGCTAAGATTGGAGTCCATTGCCCTAACCATCAGGACATATCACGTTACCACGTAAAGGAAAAGAAAAGGAAATAGATATTGACATATATATAATTTATTATTAAAAGAATTTTGACAGTTTTATTAAACGTTTCTCTATTAATATTATTATTCAACTTGAATACATTTTATAATATTCATCATTAAATATTAAAAGAAATTGCTGAATCATATTGTTGAGCATCGTTATGCTTAAATATTATAAGTCTACATTAGGAAGAAAATAATCTACTTCATTACAAATTCTAAAAAATCTAACAAAATAAACACATTATTTCTTTCTCCATAAAGATGAAATAATATTACTATTAGATGAGGGAAGTCTATAAAGTTTGAAAAAAAATCTCGAAGTTTATCAAAAAGTATTTATTTTTACACAACCTTTTCTTATGTTTGTGTTTAATTTCAACTAATATTTTTCTCTATCAGATATCGCAGTATTTTGAGTTCAGTAGGCTATATACTTATTGAAACTTATTAAAACTAATAAATCATCAATGTATCTATAAGTTTAAGCAAATAGGCCTGAACTTAAGTTGTTTTCATAAACCAATTTTCATATAAATAGATATAAGGTTAACAATGTTAAGAGAACCTTATCACAAAGGAATACGAACAATCTGTTTTATGTTTAAAATCAATAAAGTTATCATAAATACTAAATTTTGGTATGATATTTTATGTTCTCCTATTATGAATCACTAACTATAAAAAGCTTATTCCCTTTGTCACTCTGTCGAGAACACTTTCACGCTCCATTTTTGGTAATGCTCAACAATATACATCGTCGCTAAGCAACTAAACTATCACATGATTTTTCTTAGGCCAACTATTTTGACGGGCTTTTATACTAGTAGTTTTATAATTATGTAATTCACTTGGTATACGAATAAATTGAATGATCAATACATTTAAAATACTAATTATGTCATTCCAGAAAATGTATATAGATCCGTAAAATCAAAGTGACCAACGACAAACGATTTCTTTTGATTTATATTTCTTTAAGCTTCTAAATTATTTAAAATTATACCATTATTATTCAATCTTCGGAAGGTATGTTGCAATGTTATTTCTGAACTATTGATATAACCTGGATTTAATTACATGTTTGAGTTATATGAACACGACAGTTTTCAAAACAGGTTTAGAGGTAGATTTAAAAAAAGAAAACTTTAGCTGCACGTGCTAGTTCCAATTTGTTCATCTAATTTATTTACACTCAGAAAAGTACTAGTAGAAATCAACTCATTAATTACAATATGAGCATATATTTGTTTATAAATAAAACCTAAAGTGCGTCCTACTTTATCTATTGGTATTGTAACAAATTTATTTTCATGTTTTTTACTTTAAGTTGATAAAAACACAAAGTCACTGTACAATTTTTTTAAGTTAACATTTTTTGATCTATGAGGGAACCTACTTTACAACTTTTAGTTTAATTATATGTTCATCTAATTTTCCCATTAACTCTGTCAGATCACTTTTTACAACGCTTAAGTGATCTTTATTTAGATCGATTATTAAACTTTGTAAACTATAATTTTGTACAATTTATAAATTGAAAGTAATAATACACTATTAAAGAGAATCTGATAAATCGTTATCAGTGTATTCACAACGTAAGTATTAAGAAGGTATATAATTATGTATCAAGTATGTTACGTATATATATATATATATATATATATATATATATATTATAGTAGAAATATATATATCTCACTTATTTATTATACT
>NW_013666286.1:333293-372767 GCF_000517525.1 Limulus polyphemus
TATATGTTATATATATATATATATATATATATATATATATATAATTAATGTTAAAGGCAAGTAACTAATTAATGTTTCTCCGACCATTTTTTATTATACCTCATGAGAGAAAATATATAATATTAACTTTTCTTCAGCTTTAATTAAACTTATGATACCAGTTGTTAAACTACTTTCGAAATTAATTTCCAGACAGCGTCAACAGGTGGCATTTGAAAGATGCGGTATGACGAAATAATGATATTTTTGGTGGAACTTTTATCTTTCTTTATCAGCTAAGAAATGCAAAATAAGAATGAACACTGTTATTCTCATTTTTATTTGTAATAGATTCAACAATATGTTAAATTTAAACTATTTTGTTATCACTATAGTAATTATTCTCGTAATCGCTTCGTAAAGAATGTATAGAGAAATATGCCAGTTTCATTGAACTGTAGAATATTATGTAATATTTATCTACTACGTTAGAACGAGGAAGTTTAATTTAGTTAGTAGGGGAGCATCTCAACTGTCAAAAAGGTAGAAAACCCATAATGTCTGTTTTATTTTCTTATTGTTAACTCTGAGTTTAACGCTAGTATTCAGTGACATCAAAGCCAACAACAGACGGTTAAGTTTCCCGTGTTCTTTTTAAAATAATCTATTACTTTCAGATATTAACTGTTATAGATCGGCACAAGAATGATTATATTTCATTAACTAATTTTTACGCCAATGTATAAAAGTTCCATAAAGACAAGAGATATATCAATAGAGAATAACTTAACTTTCACTAAATAATTCTTCATTTATAGATTCATTTCCATTGCGTTATTCTATTATTTGCTTACTTAGGAATATTAATATAATTATAACCGCGTATGATATTAATGATAGTTTCACAGATCATTCAACTTTATTAATCTGGGTTAGCTTTAGCCGCTTAATTAAAAATTTTTCTTTAATATGACGACTGCTTCTGTTGCTACTTTTGGTCATAATCTTGAAGTGAACATTCTTTACTTCTACATTCCGACTGTGTTCTTTTGTACTTGATTTGTTGCCATCAGTAGATTTACATGTTCGTGTATTCAAACTTACAGCCATCTAGTGGTAGCTCCTTTACACCTAGCATCACAATTAGTACAAGTAAATTTATAAACAACGTTAGATGTTTTTGTACAGAATTCCTGGGTTATTTTAAAGTGTTTTTTTTTTTTTGTACGAAAACTCCAATGGTTCAACGTTCTCTTGTTGTTATTGGCTCAAACATCCAGGAAAGCAAACTGTTAAGGTTCTTGATGTTCTACCGTGAACGTTATATTATTAACAGATATTCACACGTTCCACTTCGTTAAAAATGACAGAAGTATCATCCACGTACTGATGATATATACGCAAACATATATATGCATGATATACAGGTTTCATACCCTCCAGACACTCCATCAACCATTGAGTTTCATGGTCGCACAAAAATAGATTGGTTAACGATGGGGCTAATCTCGAACCCTTCGCCACTTTATCAGTTTAGCCATAGATGCTACAATCAAAAAAGAAAATCTGAACTCTTGGTTGCAAGTTAAAATATCTGTTGAAAAATTAGCTTGGGGATCTCATGATATAATTTTCGTTTTCATAAATTCAGCTTCTCGCCAGCTGTAATGTCTCCTTCAAAGGAGTGTTCGTATCTAAGGTTTCAATGCCCAAACTAGCACCTTATACACTTCTATCCAATTTTAGATGCTACACTTCACTGGAAACATTAAATTAACTTTTATAATATACTGATTATGAGTAAACTGATCCAAACATTCCACTAAAAACCTGCTAGTTGATGATTATAGGTACCTATGTTTCACACAGTAGGTATAATTTTCTATATAAAACTTTGGACTACCATATAACATACCAGGATGATATCAAGGATGTCTTATCTTAAAACATTCATGTATGTCAATAATCCCTTTTCTAATATAAAAAAAAAACTTTGGCAATTTACTTTCTCTGGTTTTAGTAAGATAGATTTCGAGTTTTATAATTTTGCAGTATCATTCAAAATACCTTCCATTTTTACAAAGTGATCGGATTTATTAAAGATGGCAACACCATTTCCTTTATCAGATATTTGTTTGTTTGTTTTTGGAATTCACGCAAAGCTTCTCGAGGGCTATATGCGCTAGCCGTCCCTAATTTAGCAGTGATAGACTAGAGGAAAGGCAGCTAGTCAACACTACCCTCCGCCAACTCTTGGGCTACTCTTTTATCAACGAATATTGGAATTGACCGTCACATTATAATGCTCCCACGGTTGAAAGGGCGAGCATGTTCAGTGACGGGGATTCGAGCCCGCGACCCTCAAATTGCAGGTCATGCATCCTAACCACCAAGCCATGCTGGGTCTTTTATCAGGTACCTTCAACACAATGTACTAATTTTAATACATTTTCTGAACGCATCTAACTCCTCTTTATGGATATCAGAATATTTATAATTATAATTACAATTATTTGAAACCATTAACCATATACTGCTAATTTGAGCTCCAACTGACCTATTAATACCATCCCAGAACAGTAGCTTAAAACCAGTTTAAGTAAACATTCACAGAGTAAAAAGAAATTTTTAAATGCAAGTTTTAACAGATGTATACCAATCTTCCAACCTCCTGAAAACACTTTCTTTTCGTTTGTATCTAATTGATAATTAAAAAAATTACATATGACCTCATCTGGATCATTATTCAAACTGTTTCTGCTTGCACTTAAATAACTATCTATTAATTATTGTACAGATTCAATTATTTAAGTGAAAATAATCAAATTTACTGACATTCTGTTTAAGAATCAAACATTCCTTAGTTCTCTGTTTAACTTCAAAATATAATAACTGTTTTTTTATATTGTTGAAACTGCCTAGTATAAATAAACAGCCTAATAAAAGCTTTAAGATTAACAGCATTTGGGAAAACCGTTAGATTTTTATACTCATCCAAAAGTTTTTAATGTAACTAAATTTTACGAAGTTTGAAACACAGTTTTTCTATCTTTCTTAGTTATGATAATACCCAAATTCCGTATCTATTTTTAACAACAGTAATGGCAGGTATAAATTTTGAAAATCTAGGCATGACAATAAATTTTACTGCAAGAAAAATTAGAACTCACATTATTTACTATAAATTACATCACAATCACATTAAAACTTAGATATCAAATCATATCTTCTCAAATAAAAACCCGTTTTGAATGATAGTATTAAATTTAAAAAACAAACTCGAAAGCGGTTTTACCAAACCCCAGAGCAAATAATATTTTTTTTCTTATAGTCTACGGTCGAATAGACCTTAGAGATATTTTCAAACCTGAAAATAGATTGATGATTTTCTATTTGAAGACACTATTTCTGCATAAAAAGCTTCTGACGCTGTTTATTAATTTGCTTGTGCTAGTTGAGTTGCTAAATATATATGATCTACCACTAGGTGGCTGCAAACTAGAATGCGAGAACATGCAAGTCTTCTCAGTGACAACAGGTCGAGTATAAGAGATCATATCCTGAGTGGTTATAACGTAAAAGTAAAAAATTCTTATTTCAAGAATACGTCCGAAAGTAACAACAAAAGCAGTCCTCGTATCAAATAAACTTTGTTAGTTAAGCTGCTAAAGTTAACACAAATTAATGAAGTTCGATCATCCATGAAACTATTATTAAGACTGTGATTTATCCGTCCAAAATGCTTTCGGCCAGGTTTGTTTGTTTGTTTTGTTTGAATTCGCGCAAAGCTACACGATAGCTATATGCGCTAGCCGTTTCTAATTTAGCAGTGAAGGACTAGAGGGATGGCAGCTATTCACCACCACCAACCGCCAATTCTTGGGCTACTATTTTACCAACGAATAGTGGGATTAACCGTCACGTTTTAACGCTCCCACGGCTGAAAGGGCGAGCATTTTTGATGGGTCGGGGATATGTATAGTAATAATCCTGCCACGTTTACAGTTACGTTGCAAATTGTGGCGACTGAAAGTAAAATAAAAACAAAAACAAAGATCACGATAGAGTAATATAACAAGAGAAATAATAATTTTAAAAATCAAATCAGAGTGAAATTGTGAAAGAGAAATCCTGTATCATCATCATAGCAGGAACAGGAAAAACTGTCTCTTGAGCGTTTTCAAATAACCTTCCTAGTGTATAAGTTCAGACAGCAACTATTAATCACACCAGACGAACGTTCTGTTTGACGCCCAACACCAACTCCTGATATCTGATTGAAAGTGTTTTCATGAAAAATTGAGTTGAAAATGGACGAAGTGTTCATTTGTTTTACTAAAACGATTTATATATATATATATATTTCTCTGTGTACACAAATGTTACGCAGCAATGTTTAAGTTGTAATATAAAAGTAATAAGATAACATAGGTGTCACAAAACACATTAAATAATAAGCTGGATATTTAGGTGAACAATGTTCTACAAATACTCAAATCGAACATAAGAAATAACTGTTATGAACGTAACATTTCTCAAAAGATAGATTAGAACACATTACGCTCATGCACTAAAATAAGTTATTACTTGCAGAATACTAATAACAAAAATATTTGTAATGGTAAATGATTGATTTGTATTCTTGACGTCCGCAGTTTTGCTAATATCTCTTATGGCTTTCTTTAAATTATATTATTTTGAAATTTTTAATAAAGGATATTTATTCAGATATGTTTATGTCATGCTTAGTGTTTAAAATCGTCGTTTGAGGCTTAACGTTTCAGAAAGTATTGGGATTTCCATTAACATGAAATAACCAACGCTCTGCAAAAAATTCTGAACTTATATACAGAGTCGCACAGCACAGTTCGATTAATAGCTTCGATGTATGTTAGATTTCGCAGCTTCGTGAAATATCCGAATTTACGAGAGAAGCGATTATAGTCTGCTGAAAGTGGGTAAACGCAGTACATGAAATAGTCGTAATGCCGAGTCAGATACAGGAGGTACTTGATAGTGTGAAACTCTAACAGATGTTTATGGGACCGAAATTGCTATCGGGACGTGACAAAACGTTAATTTTTCATTTGATTGTGAAGAACAGTTCAAATCATATTTGAAGCAAATTCACAATGACCTTATTTCACATCTTGTGGCCACATATCAACAGGCCCAACCTGTGAAGATTGTGCAGAGTCATTTCCATGATTGTGGGTACTTTGATGCTGGAATACACAAATTGTACATCAGATCCCAAGAACGATTAGATAGTTTTACTTGGTGCAAGACACGCGATGATATATTACAAATCTACTTAGTGACGAGAATCACTTTACTTTGTCATATGGTGATGGCTTAAAATGGATGTGGAGTGAGGAAAGTGAACAACCTGGCTGTGGTTGTATTGTACCAGCTGTGAACGATTGTAATGGGATGGGAGAGGTATAGTGTTATTCTGTGTGGTTTACTAGAGACCTATTTGTGCAGTATCAGCATGTCTATACACACACATAGATATCAATAGATCGTGATATAACACATCTTAGGTTTTGTGACAAAATGTTTTGGTCACCAGACTTATGTAAGTTTTTCGGTTGACCCTGCCACGAACCATCACGTCTGATTTCTAGGTAACAATAACTTGGAATGATCCAGCCAGACACCCAGACTTTGATCTAAAGAATATTTTCGGATAATTATGGAACTTGATTCCAAAGGTTAGACTGCAACCTTTGAGCCTTCATAAAATTGTCAAACCTTTCAACCAACCTTGCATAGAAATTGCACGAGACTCTTGCCGTTTCCTAATTAAAAATTTGTCTCACAGCTGTTGGTATTCAAGACATAGATGGGGTTGCACTGTAATCACTTGGACACTCTTCTAGGTCTACGTTTCAGGGAATGTAGGTAAGGAAAATATGGTGGATATGTAAAATTAAACAACATTTAAGAAAGTTTAACATCACGAGAAGAGAAAGCATAGAACAGCGTCATCTTACTTTGTCGATATTTTGAAACAGCTTTCAAACAAAAAGACCCAAAATAAAGTTACACGCATGAAAGTTAAATAAATAAAACTACTATGTGGGAAGGGGGGAAGTACCTTAATATGAGAGCTCTCTCAAGAATAGGAACTACATATTGGTAGAAATACACCATATGTCACATTTAACCTTTATTTGGAAGCTTCATATATGGAGGGGAAAACATTAAGATCAGATATAGATGCTCGAGAGTCCACAACGTCCAACATCTAAGCTATCATTCGTCGTCTCTGGCTAGTGGAAGCTTCATATATGGACGGGAAAACATTAAGATCAGATATAGATGCTCGAGTGTCCACAACGTCCAACATCTAAGCTACCATTCATCGTCCCTGGCTAGTTCTGAAAAGATAGTTGTTCGTAATAATTCAAAAAACAATTATATAAATAAAACAGGTTAGTAGAGTCAGACTACTGAGGGTAATTGTGTCTTGTTTCCCTTGTTTCTTCTTGTTAAGCTCAAAGCTATACAATGGGCAATCTGTGTTGCGCCTACAAAGGGTATAGAAACCCGGTTTTTAGCGTTAGAAGCCTTCAGGCTTACCGCCGAGCCACTAGGGTGCAGAAGGTAATAAGTACACTTATAACCCGAACTGAGGATTTCAGATTCCACAATGGTCTGATATCTGTGTGGCTATATATTTTATGCATGTGAAAAAAAAGAGCCGAATGCCTAACTCTTGGGCTACTTGTGTCAGACTAAATTATGATAACGCAGCCACTGTCCCAAATAGCAGAGCGCGATGTTTATTTTTTTTTCGGAGGGAGGAGGGGGTGGTAACGAGACGCAAGTCAAGAAACCTTAGCTTTACAGCCCAGTTGCTAACCGCTGGGCCCCGGTTGAATTAAATTATAACGTCTTATTAGTACTCCGGAAGACTTTTCTGTTAATATAACTCTTTGGGAATGAATTGGGAAATGATGCAATACCTCTTTAGCTTCAATATTCGTTCCATCTTGTGTTTTGTTTTTGTGTTGTTGTTGTTGTTTTTCAAATGAAAATGTAATATACAGAATATACAATAATTTTAATAAAGAATGAAAAGAGATCGTAAGTTCGATAAAGCTTTTTTTATATTTAAATCAAGCAACCAGACTGTTTTCAAGTTTTATATTTTCCGCCCTACGTGTGTGTATGTACGTAACTCTGTTTTGAGAGTAGTTGATATATAAATTATATATTTATTTTATTTAAAACATTGAAAAAAACGGCTTTTAAAAGAATTCTGTGAATATATTAACCAATTTTTTTCCCAAGCGTTACTCTAAAACAAATCAATACAGACGAAAAATGCTTGGTCAATGACCACGGTGTGTTTCGGGTTGGTTATTATAATTTTTGATGTTATAATTTCGTTACAGGCGCTATTTTTCCTCTTGAACTTGATCAAATTTTCCATCAATCATTGATATAGTGTTTTCAGATGAAATCCTATCAAAATATTTTAGTTATTACAGTAAAAAGTGAGTTTTAGTATCTGTTGATTCATCTTGTAAAAATGGACACAGTGATTGACACTTTTACTGAATATCACCCGGGATCTAATTCGTTATACAGCTTATAAATAATCAGAAATACAAATTACATAGTTATTTTTTATCAAACAAATATTTAATTAGTGAACTTCTGTTTAAAGTTCTAAAACAACTCTTTTCTTCTATTTAAATAATTCGAAGTAAATAGAAATAAAAAATGGTAATAATATTTTAATTGTAATTAACCATCTATTTTCAATTACGTAACACTAACTGGTGTGTTTATCTTTCCTTCTGAGCTAAAAGTGGGAGTAAAGAAACTCGTTTCGTGATAATCAATAACATTGCTTTCAATTTCTTTTCCTAGCCAACGTGTCTTTCTAAAACGTTTTAAAATGATGATTAATTTTAGCAGTTACGTAAGGTATTAATTTCCTATTTATTTTTAGAAGTTATTTATTAAAGGGAATTAGGAAATATTAATCAGATTCTAAAACCCCAAAAGCATAGATGTATATTTAGAAGAAAGTATAATTTGGAAGGTAAATGCAAACGATAAGAGGGAGAACGTGGGGCTATGTCCTTTTCTTTTTGACGTATCCTAATCAAAAACCGGTTAAACTCAGCTTCAGCCCCTACTGGTAGCTACAGCTCATTAATCAATGTGCTTAGCAAAAGACAGTGTTAGCCTTAACAGACAGTTTTTTTTCCTATTGTTCTTCTTGACAAAATAATAGACAGACAAAAGAAGAGAGAGATTCGTCGTGTGTGTTTGCTTTCCATTCAAACTCCACGCTGTCATTTTACAAGGTATTAGAACCCCTGAAGAGAGTTTATGATGCTTAAACTTCCTAAAGATTTTTGAACCAATTCCTAACATTCAGTTTATACTGATGGATCAGTATCAATATCATATGCTAGATAATGGGGTCGTAAGGAGACGAAACCATCCGCAGACAAATTTATCTCATCTACAATATTTCCGCTTGAAACTAGAGGTGATTTATAAAGTCGATAGATCCGCTTCCCGAAGCTTGCTCGTCGATTTAAAACATTCGGTTTAGTCTCTCTAACGGTTTTAGCGATCTCTGTAACCATATACCAGTTACATAAGCCTACTACAAGGTTCCGGTAGTGGATGTTCATGAATTACCGAACGACGAAATCCTACTTCATCCGATTTAAATTATATCTGTAGATGTGTATATACTCGTCTGTTTATCTGTGGCTGGATGATTTTCGATATTGCTGAGAAAATATGTTTGTACGTTGTTTTTTTTTGTCAAATATTCTGAAGTAGACGCAACTGACTGCAATTTAAACGTTTATTTGTTATAGAGAAGCTAATAGAAGCAAGAATAATAACTTACCTAATTTTCTCTAGAACTTTAAACAGCTAAAATGACATTATTATTATTATCTAACAGATGACGCTTATTGTTTATATATCTATTCAGAGGGTAAAAATAGGAATATTTGTATTGAGGAATTACTGTTCCAAGTTTCACACAGTCATTTTATCTTAAACCCTAACAATTTTTATATGTAGTAATATGAAAAGATATGACGTGTTTATAAAAAGTTCTTAAATACTTAATAATCATGAAAATAAACTCAAGTAAGCATTAATAACTTTAGAATCTTGTTAAGCTTATAGATATGGTTCTACAGATTTAACAGTATTGAAATATATTGTATGACTAATTAGAAACTGAGTAGTAAGCTATAGTGACTTGAGTCAGAGAAATTTCAATTTTCAAATTGAAACAGCATTCCTGTAGCTTAATCACTCAAATAGACACCAATCTTTATATTCAGATATCAATTTAAGGATACTGAAGTAAACTTAGAAAAACAGTGTTTTTTGTGCAAGATGCCATTAAATGTTTAAAGTAAAATTTGTTTGACTGCTATAAAGCCTTTACTAACTACTATCACTAATCTTCTGAGAAAAAAAAGATTTAAAGAAAATGAAATTGCTTTTGTCTTAGCTTAGATGTATAGCTATTATACAAGAATAACTTACACACATGCCTATCATAAACGTTTG
This sequence comes from Limulus polyphemus, assembly GCF_000517525.1. NCBI lineage: Eukaryota > Metazoa > Arthropoda > Merostomata > Xiphosura > Limulidae > Limulus > Limulus polyphemus. Next base: position 342,843 of record NW_013666286.1, read on the forward strand.
TTTAGTTAATGTTAAGCACAAAGCTACGCAATGGGCTATTTGTGCTGTGCCGACCACAGGTATCAAAATCCAATTTTTAGCGTCATAAGCCCAGAAACCTACCCTTTGGCAATTGGGGGTGTGTCTTAAGCGTATAACATCTATAGGAAAATACTACAGCATAATGTATAAATAGATATATACTGTTAACTATCAATGATGCATAAGAGGGAATACTTCATTGTTCGTTACTAGTTTATGTACTGTTAATTATTTATTGTATCATACTGCATGTTGTTTTAATAAATAATGCTAAATGTGATTAGCAATCTTAAATAATTTAAGTTTCTGCTCGTAAACATGAGCGCTTATGAATAATACACTTAACACTAAATACAATTAACAATGAAACTAAATTAGTAATTTTACTTCCAGTCATGACAAAACTAAAATTAGAGAAATCAGATGAGGTAACATGAGTATGAATACCTTGGGCTGGGTAGTTAGACCTTCTGGCTTCAGTCATATCCAGCCCATGACCCTTCTAGCCTTCTTTAATCTAGAACTAAGTTGGTGGAATCTCCGGTGAAGACGTGATAAATTAAACGATGACTAGAGTTCCAAAAACGATTTCATGGATGAACGTAAGAGCTATTTATACATCCAGAAACACAAGAGAAAAAAACAGGCTCATTAGAGGATTCCTATCGTACATATTTCAGTTTCTTTACATGTGTAAACCTTGCTTATAAAGCTGAAAAATGTACTGTCGTTTCAGAAAGATTATAGAATTTCAACGACTGTTTCGCCTGAGTTAACAGTTTTCTATGAAGAGCTTAACTGACTGAAACGTGTTCTAATGTGGCTGTCACAGAAAATTAGCTAGCCCTGAAAAAATCATTCGGAACTGCAGAATGAAATTGGATATTCTGAAGATAATATCTCAAACTTTCATGTTTGCAATGTTAGTCGTCTATTTCTAATGTTTGGTATTATTGAGGACTGTTATATCCAGCATATCTTGCCTTATGTTTGGTATTATTGAGGACTGTTATATCCAGCATATCTTGCCTGATGTTTGGTATTATTGAGGACTGTTATATCTAGCATATTTTGCCTGATTTTGGTATTACTTAGGACTGTTATATCTAGCATATTTTGCCTCACGTTTGGTATTATTGAGGACTGTTATAACCAACATATCTTGCCTGACGTTTGGTATTATTGAGTACTGTTATATACAGCATATTTTGCCTGAAGTTTGGTATTATTGAGGACTGTTATATCTAGCATATTTTGCCTGACGTTTGGTATTATTGAGGACTGTTATAACCAACATATCTTGCCTGATGTTTGGTATTATTGAGTACTGTTATATCCAGCATATTTTGCCTGATGTTTGGTATTATTGAGGACTGTTATATCTAGCATATTTTGCCTGACGTTTGTTATTATTCAGGAGTGCTATATCTAGCATATCTTGCCTGATAGTTTTCTGTTTACAACTCTAACGACTATTGAGTGTCATATATTTTGTTTTTCAAATTTTACGTCAAAATTAAAGCATTCAGTATAAAAATGACGATGAGCGTAGTGAATAAAATATTTAATAACAGCGGTTTTGCTTTGCCGCAGCTATAATATTGAAAATTCCGATTATTCTTTAATTGTATGTATAGTGTATAAACGGAAAATGAAATATTTGATAAAGTTACCAAGTTGCCTATCAACTTTTAGTTATTCACCATTAATGAGCATTGAAGTTCGATTAAAAATCAGTAGCTGTTAAATCGACCGTGATTTTTCAGGTTTCTTCTGCAGTAATAATTACTAACTTAGGAAAATATTTTACGATTTTTTTCTCCTTTTTATTATTTTCAGATTAACGGTCGAGTACGACCAGTAAATAACATTACCTATTTATTTAAAACAAATTGTTTGTAAAAAGAAAAAGGAATACACCATTCTCTCTATGAATGAACAAATAAATATGCATCAACAGTGGACTAACCATTCTTTAGTCATCTTGTGAGCCTATACCACTCTAGGCACTAGATGCAGTGTATAAATTGGGCATGTGACTAACCATTCTTTAGTCATCTTGTGAGCCTATACCATTTATACACTGCATCTAGTGCCTAGAGTTGAACATGTGACATACACCCTCACTCTGCGAAGTAGGCTTACCATGGCTGCCTTATATTTTTAGTACGCTGTGACTGTTTCGTATGATTACATATTTTATAAGCTGTAGTACGGATATTTTCATAGCGTTACACTGATTTTTAAAGTAAATTCTGTATAGAATTTTTATAGCATTTGTCACCCTTGTCGCACTCATTCATAAAATGAAAACTGGGCAATAAAAATAAGTTATATGGAATATTTTGTTGTTGTTATTCAGTAAATGTACGTCTAGTGTTATGTGTTTAACTTCTGTATTGACCAGCATGATCTTTTTCAAAGTTAAAAGTTCTGATAAGACATTACTATAAGGTTCATTATAATTTTCATCACTCACTCCTTAGTGGCTCAATATAAATTTTCAATATAAAAACTAGTACTCTTTCTACACTTAGTTTGAGGTGCCGCTTATCATTATCTGAAATCTTATCTATATTACCAACTCACGCATCGTGCTTCTCCAGTTTAGATGTTTACACCATTAGATTTGATGCCTCATAAAGTATTGCTAAAATTCAGAATTTTAATTAAGAATTTGTATGCTGTAACCCTCCCATCGATTAAGACTATGCACGCTGTAACCCTCCTAGCCTAATTAGTTAGTTCTATAATTGAATGAAAAAATTCACCGCAGCTGCGAACTGAAAAGTAAATACTACGGAAAATATTTTATACTCTTCTTACTAGAAAATGGTGGTAAAATCATTATCAATATTAAAGTGGCATCAAAGCTATTAACTTGGAAAGTGCGCTATATAGGCTAAACGTTTTACTCCTCACACGAAGAAAATCCTTGGTTTTGTACAAGACCTTGAAGTGGCCATCATTGAATATAAGTTATGGAAGCCAATGAAGGATTTGATGAACCTAATCTGCAAATCGAATGAGCAGCAAAAAGATTTGAGGAACGGCAGGATAGGTGGTTTAAGGAAGTGAAGCTTTTCTACTGAGTGTGAGTAGTGAAAAGCAATGTTGAGAAGAGAAATCTGACTGGTAATAAACAAGAAAAGAAGATCATGTAGATGAGACAAGAACCATATGCTAGTTAAATTTGTTTGTTTGTTTTAGAGCAAAGCTACATTGGACTATCTGCTGTGTCCACTGCAGAGAATCTAATCCAGGATTTTAGCGCTTTAAGTCCGTAAAATTACCACTGCATCATGTTAGTTAAAAACAGGAGAATAGAAAGATGACGGCGTCTTGTGTAAATAATGAAGAATGCTGCCAAAACTTTCAATGATTCAAAGAAACTAATTTTCACTTATTGAACTTTAGCTTGGTTTGTTTGTTTTTCTATATATCTTATGTGAGTATTGACCTAAATATTAATTACTGTTGTGACGATTAATGAAATGTTATTTAATCAAGCTTTCTACTACAGTATCTAGAAATAAGTGAAATATACGAATATTTGTTTTTAATATACCCACTGAATGTTTAAGTTAAAACTTTTAATAACAGTGGGCACAGGATTTATTTCCTTGTGTATTCATAATTGCTTCATTGTTTTCAAACAGAGCTTACAAGCAAGTTATTGGTATCCTCACGATTGCTACCTGTTCTCAAAAATTACTATTGTATGTGCATATGTTCATGAAAGTTGATTTATGGAACACCAAGTAAATTTATGCATTTTAACGTATAGATGTATTGGTAATATAATCAATTCAAATAATCTTTCTGATTATAAGTTTTAAATGTAGCGGTTAATTTTAGTCTACATTTGGGGGATCGTAAAAATGAGTGCTCATATCTGTTCCTAAATTTTGAAGTAAGCTCTAGTTTTGTTTCACATGTAGTGTTTTCGAATACAGGCTAACCTTTATATATTACATATCCTCATAGCTGTATAAGTCCTACTTCTGCAGATATCTCTCCCGCTATCTACTATTTCCAGTCTGTAGCAGATAATACTACGTGTATGTCCTATATGTTCAACGTCATTTCTTCTTTGCCTCGTTATTTGAAATTACATCAGTAAATCGTTGTACAGGGATATTACAAAATAAATTTGGGTGAGAGAAGCATACAGCTTACCATTTTGTCAATTGGTACACGTGCACAGAAATAAATGCGAAACACGAATAAAATATATTTGTATTTATAAACGATAATGAAATTTCGGGTTTCTTTTCTTTTCAACAACGGTAAAATTGAGTTAAAAGGACTTGAAAATTCAAAAACTCTACAAATATTATATATTTGATAAGTAGTGCTGCAAGGCGATCTTAAATATGTATATACTTATGATGTGACGACATTACAAATTGCAGTTAAAAGTGGGAGGCTAATGTAAGCACTCACTCGTTCACTCATCCGTTAACAGGTTTATTAAACTACCTAATAGTAACACTTCAGTAAAAATCATATTAAACATTATGTCACTGAAAATATTATTCCTACTGCTGTCTGTAATGCACCTACACCGTCTACAGTCTGTTGCTGAAATGGACGGAAAGCATATTGAATATAACTTGCTTTGATATTACTGTGTCCTAAAGAGGAGATAAAAGTTACTATTTCAAAGTAACTTTGAAGTACCAGCTATGTTTCTTTTTCACAACACGTGTGTTTCACATATATTTTATACACCTTTTGGCTGAACGTGACTAAGTGCCCAGACTGTGGATCCGAAGATTCACTGTTCGCGGCTCGAATTCGTAAAAATGCACTCTGCAGTTTGAGGCCTTGTGTGCTGAATATGTGTAACAGTCAAATCCCACTGTTTGAGTGGACATGAGTAGGCCAAGCGTGGATGCTTCTGACTCACTGCTTTCCCTCTGGTCTATCAGAACAAAGTTAAGGACGGTTATGTACAGAAAGCCATGTGCAGCTTCGTGCGAGATTCTGAAACAAATTATACCCCTTTACTAATTGTTAAAATGTAGATTGTATGATTTGTCCACCACTTATCCTTTAACTCAAAATTATTTTGTGCCAGTCCTGAATATTTGGAAAATTTCTGTCTCCACGAGTAAATTTTGATATTTTCAGACACTCAATTGATTTTTTATTTTATTATTTTAGAATAAGTTTTGTATATAAAATTAACCTCAAAATTAATATGTTCATTTACCTTGACCTTCCTCTTTCTTAAGCCTTTCGAGTACGCTTATTTGTTATATAAAAGCGAAAATTTCTAATACTTCTAGCGAACATCCGTTATCTATCACAAATATGTCGCATATTTTTGAAACACTGCCTTAATATACTTTAAAAAATAAATTACTTTTGAAAAAGATGGACTACAATTATCTATGATTACGAAGAACTTCCTGTGAACTAGACATAAACAGAAAAAATATTATCCTTAAAACAAACTAGAAAACTAAAAAAGGTATTACAGTGAGATCTGGTCTAAACGTTTTTTTATGTCTATCTGTTATGACAGCTAAAATCGATCGTGAAACAGCTCATTAATTATATTTGCTACCCTGCATAATCAATCAATCATGAGACATCAAGATCTCGTGTCATTTGATACCATATGCAACCCCGAAATGTGTCTTCTGATTACAGGGCCCCCATTTCAGGTGTCTAGACAAATGTCTGACGTAGATTAATTGCAACTTTGTAGTAAGTTTTATTAATGTATGCGATTCATATATTCTGTACTTGAGCACAGTGAAGAGAAATCTTAAGTGTTGTCAAAAGTTTTTTCTCCGTTAGAGGGAAAGAGAAGAAGTGTCAAATGTACCTCAAGTTATTGGATTAGATGACAGTGATTAACTGAATTATTATAATAAAACTAAATAATAACAAAGTGGGAGTAACTATTAAAAGATACATATTGCGGGATTTGATAATATCTGTATAAAATCATTGATATTTCTTTGTTAATGAATGTAACTAATTGAGGTTGAATTTTTCCATGAACTGCTTCTGTTTAGAGCTAGACAGTGATTCAGTTTCTGTGGTTTCTGTAGAGATTAAGAAAATGTTGGTCAGAGGTATTAAGATTTCTACTCAAATATGTGAAATATATTTGAATGTAATGTACAAAAATCGAGGGTTACTGATATTTTGGTTCAAAAATGTAAATATATATATATATATACATATATAAACATTTTTGTTAGTACAAAAATCTTAGTACAAATATTGTAAACATATTTGTTAATGCTAAGAGGTTAGACATTTTGTTTAAAGTGTCTAAGTCTTTTACACTTCAACAAGACTTGTAGAACATTACTTCAGCTCAAACAAATGCCATACAAAATGTATGCCTAATTATATATTTTCATTTACAAGGTGTATAATACCAACATGTAAAATCAATTATCTTTTAATTATAAGTTGAAATATGAAGGATTTTGAATTCATTTGATCGAGACTAGGCTCAAATACATTACTCGGGGACAGATAACTATTATCTATCTATCTAAACCGTTTTAAATGCAACTGAATTATTGGTATTTCATAGGATGACACGCGTGGATACGTTAGTTGACAAATTACTTAATGGAGCGAAAGCGAGCAAATGGGTACCTAATTTTTCTAAAGATGTGTATGCAAAAGTTTCTTCGCATCAATTTTACAATCAAATCAGGGCTAGGAGTGGGAGATGGCATGATGCAAGTTATAAAATTTCCGGTCTAGAAACGGGTGCCAACAAAACCATAAGGAAAAGTCACTGTGACATCCTTCCTGAAGTGAAGATTGGGAACGGAAACGCTGGAAAAACAAAGGGAAATAAGCAGATTTGTCGTCTAATTTCTACTTCATTTTTTTATTTCAAACGCAACTGTTAAAATATTAATATGCATAAGCTACAGTATGTTTTTCTTAATTATTTCCTATTTTCTACTTTTCAATTAAAACTTTATAGTTAAAACAAAAAATTCATTTCATTTCTAAGCCGCTGGTAAAAATATGATCTTTAGTTTTCTCTTTCTGTTTCTTAGTAGGCAAATAATTCTCTATTTTTAGAAATGAAATTTTTCTTTAAATATTTTGTGTGACAGTTAATAGTACACTTTCGCTTGTTTTTTATATCGTTGTTGTTCAGCTCAAAGCTACACAAATGATCTGTATGTGCTATGCTCACCAATTGGGTATCGAAAGCTGATTTTTAGCGTTATTCGTCCTTATACTCATCTCTGAACTACCGGGGGTGGGGGTGGTATACTATTGATTTAAATCATGCAGGTTTCTGCATGAGCTGGTACTGAGTTTACTAATTGCATCAGAGTATTTTACACACAGTGGGATCTTGTAAGTGTCAGTTAACTAGAACAATACCACCTGTCCCACAATCCCTTTAATTATTACACTTAAATCCATTTTTAAGTTACCGTATATTAACTACCATAATTGTTTTCAGTAAACTAAATTTACATAATTACAAAAATGCTATTCATTTTTGAAAATGTGACTCCCATAGAAAATGATGACAAAAACGAAAGTAAAAGTCACCGAGGTCCTCATTAGTCATAACTTTCACAAAACAATTAAGAATCTATAGAAACCATGATAAAAGTAACATCACTTTGGTATCTACTTATGTATGATGACACTTGCAATATAATTCGAGTCATTTCCACTTGTGATTAATTTACAGCACTTTCGACTTGGAAGACACATATCTATGTATCTTTCTAGAAATTACTATTTTCACTCGTATATTATAACATATGCTATCACAAATCAATGTCCAACAAACAGTTTTAAAGCTTTTGTCTTGTCCTGTGCAGAAAACTCTATGAATGGTGCTAAAGAAATGTTTCAAGTCTGGAAAGTGGAAGAAATGTTAGGAATAAAACTGTGTTTAGAAAGGAAATAAATGTCAAAACCTCTCCAAATGTATGCTTATAGTATTGCAGTGATTTTTGGATAATATTTACTTGTTAGGAAAATATAAACATCAGGTGGAAAAGAGCCAAAATAAATAAAATTTTACTTAAGGCAAGCGCTAGATTTGTCTTTAAAGTACATACAAAAGCTGACAGCTTGTATAAACTCTGTAATAATAAAATAAACAAGGGATAATCTTACCTTGTACCATCATCATTAGTTAGTTTCCCACTGCTAGTTTGCTACGCAAATCAGTTCTTTTAAGTTGCTTTATAGAACCTGGCTTTTACGTCCTGTGGCTCTACGTTTTCTCCTACATGCTAAGATAGAATAATCTTGATCTAAAACTGTTTTGAATAGTTAGTAAAAATATCAAATAGATCTTTAATTATTTTATGATCCTAACCCATAAACCTGAAAGTTTTGCGAGATTTATTTCCTTCGTCTGTCAGCAAAAGAGGATATAACTTGTGGTTGAAAACACGTGTTCTAGTTCACTATTTAGTTGGTACTAATATCGTGACTTCTGGCCAGTATCCTAAATATGTTTAGTTAGTAGAATATTATTGTTTTTTTTTTACTGTAGTAAATATTGTCAATTTCTTGCTGCTTTAACTATTTCAAAATATTTTCTCTATCTATTTCATAGGTAGATTGATAAAGTACTTTAGAAAATATATTATTTATTTAGGTTTAGTAAATTTATGTAACTCTTGATTACATGCATTTTTGCTAAACTTAAGCTGGTTAGCAATTAACGACTTTCTTAGCGTGACGAAGAAAATAGCGAGCTAGAACACTTCAACTTAAACATTTCCACTCAATCGACCTCGGAAAGACTTCGTCTTTCAAAGGAAGTAAGTACTTCTCCATTTACAAAAGGATCGGAAAAAATTCCAACTCTTGATAAATGAGGTTGTCAGACCTTTTATATAATTATGGAAGAAAGAGAGAGGATCCTTTTTCATTCTATTTAACTCTAGACAAAACTCTTTATTTGTAACTGGGGGTTTACCAAACCTAAGAAAATAGCCACAAATATCAGTGATGATCTTTGAAAGAAGACACTTTTTGAATCTATACTTGAAGTTATTCAGCTAAATTAATTAATCATTGTACAGTACGGTATTTAACTATGATGTTCAAACTCTGTGTGTATAAAAGTCACATTCTTTAATTTTGAGTAATTAAAAAGACAAAAAAAATATATATATACGTATTAAGAGAAACAGACGAATATGCTTTTCTTAAAACAATTTCATTTCAAACAAAGTTATTGTTTTTCAGAGTATTACAGAAGATCATTCAAATACAGATAAAAGGCCTTTAAAATAGTTTTTTTAAATATATTTATATTCAGTTAAAGATTATTAGATTGATTACGGTGCTGGAAATCAAAGTTTTTTAACTAATAAATTTTTTTTCAATAACACAATTTCTGATTGATATCTACTGCGAGATGAAATTAGATATATATATATGTATATGTTTTCTCATTCCCTTTATCCTTGAAATTCTTGTTTAGTAAGTAAAGATGAATTAACGAGTAAATGCTGTTAACATTAAAATTGTATTCTGCTAGGACCGAACTTCCTTGAACGAAAAATTACCCCATACTTTGTGTGGAAAAAAAATTACTCTGTGTAATCAGTTTGTTCATAAATGAAACAATAGCTTAACTGAACATAATTATAATTATGAGTGTGAGGAATTAATTACAAATAAACTAAGATTTGTGATGGTGATTTAGGTGAGATAAAAATTGTCATAAAATAGACACAGCTCTAAGTCTGTATTTATGATACTACACTTAATTTATCTCAGTATTTCTTGTCCCCCTTGAAAATCTATATTTACGATACTAGATTTAATTTATCTCAGATTTTCTTGCCCCCTTGCTACTTTACGTTAAGGTAAACCAAACACTAAAACTGTGCAAACGTTAACTTGTGTGTTTGATTCCCATGTTGCTAAATCTTGATTATGAAAACAGGAACGACTACATCAAATTTCGTGTATTTGACCGATTAGTCAGATAAACTTGTGTCACGTATTAGGCAGCTATTACAAGGTTTATCGCGTATTGGGCACTTTAGTGCTAGGAATAAACTATACGTTGCTTTTTCCGGGTGATTAAAATTGAATTAAAATAACACTTATGCCTCAGAATCTTAATATAAAATCTAATAGCGATCTTTTTTTGTCGATTACAAGTACTGATTAAAGTTTCTATTACATTCACATAGAGGAAAGAACGTATTTGAGTATTTCTTTGTGGTTTTTCTCCTGTGTTTCTATAGATTTTTTGAAATCAAAACTAGACCACTGTGTTCCTAGTTACTATTAAGTTTTGGCTATTACAGTAAAAGAACAATGGCTATTTTAGTATCAAAGTAATTAGTTCACCCTAAATATATTTTATTGAGAATGCCCTGAATCTGTCACATCTTATATTCATTTTTGAAATACGTTGATCATTCGTTTATTTAGTATATTTCTGAGAATTTTCCTTTCTATGAATTGCTTAAATTACTACTTCGAGGAACAGTGTAACACTAATCTTTAGTTATCATTCGGTATTAGTTCTTCTATATAACGTAATGAGCTGTTCTTGTACTTTAAATTTAAGAATATGATAGATTTATTCATGAAAGCTGTAAACGTAATTACAAAAACTTTAATATGCAAATTAGAAAGTTCATTATGAAACTTTGGTTCAAAATTATCATTATAAAATACTTAAGCGGGAATTTTTACATAAACTTAACTAGTCACTATCTATATTAAAGCATTCTGAAATAGTTCAATCAAATTTCTCACCATATTTGAACCAGATTCTACACCAAGAGCCAATTAAATAAAGTTCCCACAATGCAACATTTTAACAGATTTTACAAAAATCATCACCGTGAAACATTTAGAGCAAAATCCTCATAATGAAATACGTAGATTAAAATCCTTACAATGAAATATTTGGATCAAATTTGTCACATCGGAAAATATTGGGCTGAAAATCTTTACTATAAATACTTGGACATGAATTATCAGTATAAAAACAAATGAATGAACATGTTTAATATCAAAAGTTAGGATTGTTATTATTCTAGTTAAGCATAGAAAATTAAACACTTCCACTAGTATCCTAACCATGAAACACTTAGATTAGACAATGAAATAATTGTCCCAAAATTGTCACAATGAAAATGATGTGTTGAAAATCCAAGCAAAGAAGCACTTGAACAACATCTGTACCTTGAAACAATTCTACTTGCGTCATTAACATGGAATGTTTTATCAGGAACTTGAACTAAGAGTTTCTTCATGAAATGATGGAATCAACATTCTCTGTTTTATTTGGTAATCCAGTCTTGATCATAAACTTCACACTATACCACAATTTGAACTGTTGGATGTATTGTTTGAATGGACTTCATTCAGGGGACGATATTCTAGTTTATACCACAGGCTTTGCCATGAAACATTTTTCCCAGAATCTTTAGCAAGACTAATCTCAACATAAACTAGACTATTTATAAAACTGTTGGAGAAGTTTAATCGTAACTCTAACCAAGAGAGAGTCGTAATAACTCCAATGAAGAAGTTGAAGAGGTTGAAATAATCGGGCGTGTTGATCCTGGTTCTCACAATGAAACAGTTGGGCCAGCACACTCAGCGTAAGATAGTTGTACAAGTCACCATGCAACCAACAACTTCACCAAGAAGCAGGTGGAAACCCTCAGAATGAAACATTAGAATTATAATAATTTCATGTCACAAATGTGTTATTTAGTTAACTGTAGCGTATTCGGGACTAAATGACACGTGCAGTAACAAACGACGTGTTGGCAATATTTATTGTTAGGTTCATTCGACGTGAAGAGAACATTTCGTGAGTGACGAGAAACAAAGTGTGACCCAGTACATTTGACCAAACTATTAAACCGATTTTTTTATATAGATATATATATTCCTTGAAACAGAGGATTCACTAAAAAGATTTGGTTGTATAATAATAGCAGCGGAAACATACTTTTGATATCATACATCGTTTGTGTCAACAAATGAAATGAGGCATAACGATTTCACAGCTAAACGAAGTTTTCTTAGGAATGTTCGAGACTATATAAACATTCTCATCATATATAATACAACATATAAGTTTGTTAGTTTTTGAATTTCGCGCAAAGCTACACGAGAGCTATCTGCGCTAGCCGTCCCTAATTTAGCAGTGTAGGACTAGAGGGAAGGCAGCTAGTTATCACCACCCACCGCCAACTCTTGGGCTACTCTTTTACCAACGAATAGTGGGATTGACCGTCATATTATAACGCCCCCACGGCTGAAAGGGCTAACATGTTTGGTGGAACGGGGATTCGAACGCGCGACCCTCAGATTGTGAGTCGAGCGCCTTATCCACCTGGCCATGCCGGGCCCGTTGTTAGTTTTAAATAAGTGATATAGATATTGATCTACGCGAGTATATATTTTATTGAATCATGTACATCATAATACCACATAGACATATCTATTATAACATATTTATGACCCGGATATCCTGTTTTAATGCAAACTTTATTATATTTTTACGCACATTTTATTGTTGTATTCTCAATAAATTATTTTGCATTTTAACGTGATTAGAAAAAATGTATATTTTCAGGTTTTCTTTAGATAAAATATTCAAACGGTACTTGATCAGTGGGATATTTTTACCTAAGCTCTGCTGTTTTTCAAAGAATAGGGAGTAGGGCGTCGTAGCGCCCCCAGGGATTTTGCGTTCCGTTTAAAAGCAGATGCAAAGAGTGGTAGAACTTGATTACTGTCGGGCCACGCAGCGAAGGATGCGCCAGAGCTTAGTGCTACTTTCAATCTGAATGATGAAGACGACTGACTTTGATAATCAGACTTAGTCAAACCTAGGACAGAGAAATATTCCCCAGCAGGACTATAAAGCTATATATATATGGACGAAGAACAGAAACAAGGCAACGTGAAAGCTCGAATGGAAAATCGGAAATTTCGTTCAAAATCTGTTGCCTCTATGGATCCCAGAAGTCCCTACTTTACAAGTAGCGGCCTCAATCGAGCACCTAGTGTTGCCTGTGTGATGGGGTGCTCCGGCCGTCTCCCAAACAAGCAGAGCAGCCGGCAGTCCGTTAGTTATCTCGGGCTTGCAACCCATGCAGCAGACCTATGGGAACAAGATGACGTCCCTGAAGGCAATGGTCAAATCCCCGGGCTTAACCTTTACCTGTCCCCTGATGATCCCAAAGCGGTTACTATTCGCCAACACTACTATCCGGAAGGCGGGTGGGGTTGGGTGGTATGCGGGTGCGCCATAGTAATCCAAGCACTTAGTATTGGATTACTTTTTTCATACGGTATATTTCTGTACCAGATCAGAAAGCAGTTTGATCCTGACGTCAATACTTTAGCAGCAGGTAAGAAAATAAAATATACTGATTGTAGTGTCATGTATAGTAAAATAAAATATACTGATTGTAGTGTCATGTATAGTAAAATAAAATATACTGATTGTAGTGTCATGTATAGCTAAATAAAATATACTGATTGTAGTGTCATGTATAGCGTTTTTAGAATGTTACAATTAGTTAGTAAATGGTTATGCTGCTAGAAAAATATTAATGTTTAACTGTCAAGAAACCTTCAATGGAGATTTTATTAAAAAAAACAACATTCAACTCTACATTAACTGGACAAACAAAAACATATAAATTCAATATTGAAAGATATAAAAACATCTAAGGATTTTAACTTGCTAATCTCTAAAACACTCTCACCCAAGTTAAAGAGAAATAACATAAATCGATTTGTAATGAATTTTTGGAACTAAGTTTTCTTTAAAGAATTCTATTCTCCCTAATAACTTATAATATAATGAAATTAATGTATGCTTCTTTGCATTAAACTGATGTGATGTATTATTGTTGTGGCTTCTACTTAACGATTTATCTACAGGAGTTTTAATACGGAATTTGTTAATTTGAGAAAATTTGCTTCGAATCTTTGCACGCATGTTTTATTACTAACATAGAAATGAGCATGGTAACGTGTATATTTTACTAATAGTTTAATAATGTAATATTACCACAGCATTCTTTGTAAACTCGTACAATGTATGGTACTTTATTAACATTTTACTATTTGTGGTATATTGCTAACATCTTAGTAAAATGTTGCATCTATAATACTTGAACATGTATGCTGCATCATTAATATCTTAGTACCATTATGTTACATCACTAATATCGTACTTACAGTGCATCACTAACATGTTAGCACGTATGTTACATCACTAATATCTTAACACCTATGGTGTATCACTAACATTGCTGATATCGTAGCACGTACGTTGTATTATTTCTGCTACCTTAGCAGTACCATAATAATTTTGTGACATATTTGAACACAAGGAAATAAGAAAACAGATGTATCTTAAGAACTACCATTCGCCGTTTCCTAATTTGACACACTTATTCTTGTTCCCCTTGTCAAACCTGAACGTTAAGCGTAAAACTTTCAAACTGGAACCGAAACATTCTTGTACCGAGTGTACCACGGCGATTTCTATTTCCGTTTGTTTTAAGAATTTTTATTTTATAAAGTGTGATTATAAACGCTGACGGAAATGAGGCATCACACTGCTCATATAACCATAAATATTTAACAAGAAAGCTCCGCATACCACCAGAAATCCAGACCCGTAATCCATAAAAGTATTTAAAACTCAGACAATTTTTCTACCAGTGTAGGGAAATCATAGGTTCGAAATAGTAAGGCACATCACTAGCAATCCAAAGCTACATAAAAATTTGAAAATAAATACTTGAACAAAATTACGAATTTAGATTTTCCTTTTATGTTTCATGCTCGTAGAGATTTTATTATTCAAATAAACACAAAACAGCTATTTTCATTAAATATTTATGTTCTTTTATAGCAAATTAAAACACACGTTTTTATCGTGCTATACAGTCTTTAATTGTGTAATTAACCTGCACCTTGTGTGGTTTTTCTAAATGATTTAAATCCACTACAAGTAAATTCTTCCCTAAGTGGCTGTAAGATATACAAAACAGCGAATTGACAATCAGTGTAATGAGGTCTTTGTCATTAACAATCAGTGTAATGAGGTCATTGTCGTTTGTTTTTGATCTCAATGTTATGCTTTGTTCCAAACATAGCTATTGAAAATGTCTGCTTCCTCTTCCGAATAACTATAATATCAGAAGAAAGAAACATAAAACTCTTAGTGATTAACATACAGTGATATCCCTCTCACACATACTTACAGGTATGGACAAAGAATTTGAAACAGTTTCAAATTTAAAGTAGTAGGTGTTAAATCCATTCCAGTGAGTATATGTGTGTATATATTTAACATGATTCAGTGATGTCTGGGAGTAAGTTTATCTAACAATTCTTGCTGTACTTCGGTTCCCAACACCTCACTTTCAACGAAGCTCTTAGCATGTTACCAAACTCCACAGCTTGCTGGAGGTTGAAGTGTCAATACCATCAGTTATTAAGGTGATGAGAAGCTCAAAATCAGCAGTGGTAACAAGATTTTTAATAGTGACTGAAATTGCCGCTAATTCAGAGGTATTATGAAACAGAATTGAAGACAATATTAAAACATGCACAGGGTTCTATACTGGATGCTGGCGACCACTGTCAGAGAAATAAGGCGAGCTCATTCTTCTAGATTAAAAAGATAAAACGGTTATTTATTCATAAAATATTCACTGCACCGAAGAACATTTGAAAACGCTTCAGCTTCTCTCGGGGAAAAGAAAGGTTGGTTAGAAAGTGACCTATCTTTCTCGGTTTATATAGAGAAACCAACTGCTACTTCTAGAACAGTCTAAGAGATCTGGATCAGCCTTTAATGCAGCATTTTTATACTGCTGGTGATAATATATTTCAATATGTCAATGCACTACATTGCAAGAGTTGGTGCATACTGGTTTGCCGAGCATAGGTAAGTCTCCGTCCTCTACCTTGCCCTGCCAATTCACCAGATGTGGGTCCTATCGAATCATTATTAAGTACTTTTAAAATAGAATTTATCGTCATTTCCTTGCTTTAACATCTCTTAAGTAATTCGAATATGTATCTTTATTCATTGAATAGTGCTACATTTTCAATGAAAACTGAGGATTGTGTTGCACTATTGACAAACCGAATTCGGACTATTTTGATTTTAACCCAAATGCATATGTTATTTTGTTTCGTCCAGGCCATATATATTATAGCGATTAGGTACATTTTTCACACTTGAACAGAAATTAGTTAATCCTCGAAAGTACAACAAATAAATATAGGTAGCCAAATGAATAGAGATTACATATCTAATGTAATATTACCAGAAAAACCATCCGAGAATTAGGCTTAGTAGAACTATTTCAGGCTATAATACAAATATGAGCCCACTAAGTAGGAATTGAATAATGCTTTATTGTTTTGCCATGTTAAACGTCTGCATTTGTGATATCCAAATTCGATGACAATTATAACTCTGTAGGGACATCGAACTATCATATCATTATTAGTCATGAAGTCTATTTTTCAAAATCACTTTTTTTTTTGAAACGCAGATTGGATACTCTACATTTGTTACGTATAATAATCAGGCCCAGTTCTCAAATAAAATACTTTTTTTCTAGAACTGAAACGCAGATTGGATACTCTACATTTGTTACGTATAATAATCAGGCCCAGTTCTCAAATAAAATACTTTTTTTCTAGAACTGAAACGCAGATTGGATACTCTACATTTGTTACGTATAATAATCAGGCCCAGTTCTCAAATAAAATACTTTTTTTCTAGAACTGAAACGCAGATTGGATACTCTACATTTGTTACGTATAATAATCAGGCCCAGTTCTCAAATAAAATACTTTTTTTCTAGAACAAAATATAAAATTTCATATTAATTTATAGTTATATTCTAGGCATGCATGATTGATAATAAACTATTTCATTAAAATCAATATAATTTTCTAAATTTGGAAACCAGAAAGGTAATTAAAAACACATTGAAAAAAGCCATACGCGTACAGTCTGAAAATATTTCACAATCGGTCTCTCGTATTTCGACATACTTGTAATATGAAGACATAGGCATTCAGCTAGAGCACCTACCTTAATAGAGCTATCATTTGGCCTTATTATAGGGGGCGGTATGTTCCAACTTAACTCTCATCTAACCAGTCTACAAATAGAACATTCCTTGCCCACATTTTCCATCAACTCTAACGACAGATTCTGTAACTTTAAACTAAATTCATCCTAAAATATCAGGATCCGTCCACATTTTCACGATAAGGTCTCAATGTGAAATAAGCGAACCCGGCTTAGTGCATAACAAATGTCTGTTTCCTGTTCGTTTGTCGTATATATTTACATGGTTGACGAACTAGCTAGGCCACCATATGTCTTTTTTTTTTCTAAATGTAAACATTTGTCGGAAATATAGTCAGAGTATCATTAGCTCATATCTCAGGCTCAGATCAGTTTTCATGCCTAGAATTACGTCATGCTTTAGCAAGTTCTAGACATTAGTTTATACTAAATATCATTTTAGTTTAAGTGAACGTCTTTCGCCTCAAAATATCAAACTGTTCTTGTTCAGTATTGAAACTTTCTAGAAACCAAGTAGTTACCAAGCTACAAAGGCATATTCCCAGTTTATAACAAATATCTACCAGGCTACATAAGTATATTCACAGCTTATAGCAAATAGTTACCAAGCTACAAAGGCATATTCACAGTTTATAACAAATATCTACCAGGCTACATAAGTATATTCACAGCTTATAGCAAATAGTTACCAAGCTACAAAGGCATATTCACAACTTATGAAATATTAAACTTTTAGTTTTTTAAACCACTTGCTATTAACACTAATTTTCGAGAGTTTTAACAACATTAGCGGAATCAGGTTGAATGCTGATTATCAAAATACGCTGAAGATTAGGTAGAAAAAATTGATATCTTACTATAGTAAAATCTTAACATTCAGGAGAAACAAGAATGCTGAAATATTTAAAGTTATAGTTTTCTCCCAATTGTATATATATATATATATATATCTCACTCAACATCTCTGTTTCACAATCACATAAGTACCCACGCTCGTGCATGCACACAAACCTTGTTTTCTCGTTTGAGTTCCTATTTGATAATATATTTTCTTCAAATGCGTTAGTTATAAGGTGCATAGACTTTGTCTTAAGTACTTAGCTTTCTACCAGTTTAATCAAGCTACAAAAAGGTGTACAACATTATATGGAAATACATTTTGTAGATGTTATTATTTGTGTTTTAATTACACACAAAGGCCATCTATTTATTTCTAAACTTGTAATCAAAATATCAGTGTAATTTCTTTTTAATATATAGATGTCAAGATTGTAAGTATCTATTCTACAATTAGATCTTAAATGTTAAGCTAGAGTTTCATGTTACTTATTGAACAATGAAGCCTAATAAGCTTCATTCTGTTACTTATGAAAAGTTAATTTAGTTATGAGTATCTGTCGTTAAGTATAAATAAGATCTGAATATTTAGGAGAGATGAGAAGTTTCGTAATAAAACAAAAGTGAGAATCATCGAAATCAAGGTAACTATGTAGTCCACTATAAGGAAGTGGATGGTCTACACAACTATATAGATAACATTTTCCCATTATAAGGAAGTGGATGGTCTACACAATTATATAGATAACATTTTCCCACTATAAGGAAGTGGATGGTCTACACAATTATATAGATAACATTTTCCCATTATAAGGAAGTGGATGGTCTACACAATTATATAGATAACACTTTCCCACTATAAGGAAGTGGATGGTCTACACAATTATATAGATAAGATTTTCTCACTATAAGGAAGTGGATGATCTACACAGTTATATAGATAACATTTTCGCCAAAATCTACGATAAACTTTCTTCGAAAACAATCACTGAAACGTGATAAAAGTCTCTATTGCTTATTATACTTCGTATTTCGGAAATTAGTAACATTAAACATAAAAAGGTAAATCGTAATATCTGTTTAAATATTTTCTGAAAGAAAGACCTCAGACAGTTACGTTCGAATGCAGATTCCCAAACTATTGATTTAACATTCTTGGTTTAACAGTTTTCAGTCTTCTTTAATGCTTTTGGGTAGAATTCCATAGTAGAAAAAACACACAAAAAACAGGATCACCACGACAAAACAAAACAACATGTTAAACCTTTGGACGTTTCGGAATTTACACATTCCGTCATCAGAGACCTAGATATGTAAATTTCCAAACGTCTGAATATTAAACTTAGACAAAGTCACAATTATTTTGGAGCACGATATCGTTTAAATAAGAATTTTTATTTCTTCAAGTAGTTACATAGCGATGCATACTTACATCTGGAAGAAATATCACCAGTGTACACTTACCTCTGGATTTACTGGATTATGTTTATGTATACCTGTGAAAGTACTGATTCAATTTTTTTTGTGTCTTAGAAAGTATTGATGTAGTTGTGTGCGAAAATAAGTGCACCATTGTGAGTCATTATTATCATTAAAAGTTGCGTACTAAATCAAATCCCTAATTATTATCAACATCACATATGATATCATAGACACAACTAATTACTGAACTAATAAAGATTGCAATCTTTTTATAAATCAACTATTTGTGTAATCTGTGTTTAACCCTAATTTATCATGAACATTGAACGACTAATTAACCAGGGTATGAAGTTGCATAAAAAAACAAATCCCAAATCATTACCAGCAGAATAGATTACTACATACACACGATTAGTTAATACACTTTTACAAGTCTCCAATTTTATCTACATTCCATAACTTCCTGACTAATTGCTTCATTATGTAAGATATTTTGTACATTTTGTTACTCTTGTTTCATAATTATTATTATACGATGAAATTTCATAGTGAATTATGAAGATGATTTTTGAATACTTTGGGACTAGGATTATAATTATCATGTATTTTTAAAGTGCCAACAGCACCAAATAATTGCCTTCTTATATATTTCATCTATTGTTTCCTTTTTTTCTCTAGATCTGCACTTTTATTTGAGAGCAAAATCACACTTTATCTATCTCTAAAGGTATACTGTTGATTGTCATTCTATGAAAGGTAATATTACCTTTCTGTATATTTTTGGAAACAGTAGTAGTACCATTGTTAATCTATCTCTAGAAATACACTGCTGTTTGGCATTCATTGGATATACATATATCACCATTGTATGTGTATCCTTGAAAATAGTCGTGATAATGTTTATGTTATCTCTAGAAATAATGTATCTAATCTCCAGAAATAGTGACCTTAGTATATATGTGTGTGTGTGTGTGTGTGTTTGTCATTATTCTAAGTAATGATATATTTTTAGTTTGTTTTTTTTGCAAGTAGTCATGTCACAGCTGTGCATAATCAGTGACACCCTTTCTTCCAATTTCTTAGAAGTAGTGATATAACGGTTTGTCTATATGTAATATAGAAATACAACTATGTGTCTATTGGTAAGGTACTGACACCACTATGTGTCTATATGTAATATAAAAATACAACTATGTGTCTATTGGTAAGGTACTGACACCACTATGTATCTATTGGTAAGGTAGTGACACCACTATGTGTCTATATGTAGAGTAGAAATACAACTATGTGTCTATTGGTAAGGTACTGACACCACTATGTATCTATTGGTAAGGTACTGACACCACTATGTATCTATTGGTAAAGTGGTGACACTACTATGTGTTTATTGGTAAATAAACCACTACGTGTCTGTTGGTAACGTAATGACACAAATCTGTAAATTTGTCTTTGAAAATAACAGGACAATTCAACTTCTATCTATGAATATAGTAGCAGTGCACTCTGTTTCTGTTAATATTCTTGTTTCCTTTATGTTTTTGTTCTGAAATATATTATATATTTATTATACGTTTTCATTATTTTCTTTAATATCTAATTTTGTTATTTTCAGAATTATCTTCGATATCTTCCCGTTTCTTAATTTTCTTTTGAAATATTTTGTTTCATTATTTTTGTATCTTTTATATCTATTATTTTGATGTCCTAACAACTTTGTAAAATTAGAAATAATCTGTAGAAATATCAAGGTCCTTGCATGTCTGTGGTTCTAAATTGAAACTACTTGTAATATAATTGAAAAGTTGAAGAAACTATTCACACACACATATGAACTGAACTTTTGCATTATTATTAATCAACTGTAAACAAACATTGATGTAGTTATTATCCATTTTTAAAATAAATGCAGGAAGTTTGGACTTTTCATATCATTCGCTATGTACAGTAAGGTGTTTAAAGAAAAAAACGTGGATTTGTTAAACGTTCACGCCTAAGACTCGATTTGCTTATTTCTATCAATAAGCTTACTAAGCCAAAACATCTTAGCATGCATTACTATTTAAACAAAAATGGTTAGATCTTGTCTTTTTCGTTGCACAGGGAGCAGGTGAAGCAATTTAGGCAAAAGCTTTATATGAAGAGTGCTTTCTCGAAAGGACGATCAAACAATAAAACCAAACAACGTTACATTTGTTCCCGTTTGTTTATTTCTTAAGAAATCTGACACGTAAACTCACATATTCCCGCATTTTCATTTGACATCCCAAAATGGAGTTCACAAATATTTTTTATCGTGTACCACAACGTGTTACAAAGCCCTTGATATTTCTAAATGAAAACTAGTTACATGAAGACTAAAACAATGTTCTAACGTCACTTAAACCCTAGCATTACTGATAGAATACACGGATCCATTAAATTCTTAAACACATTTTTCTAAACTATTTATTCACTTAATTCGTTGTGAATCCATGTCTTTGTTGGTAACAGAGTCTCCAGTAACCCTTGAGTCGTGCAAAAATATTTCAATAAAATTTCGTCAATTATGAAATTAATCCAACCAATTATTACAATGGAGTACTCTGTGTATTTTACACAGAAAATCAATGATTGTATTCAATTTTATTTCATGATTTCCTCACACAAAGAATTGCTAAGAAATAAAGTTACTCAACATGATAAAATATGTAGACACCATTGATAATGAACAATGTGTAAACAGATCAGTAATTCAAGAATCTACAACATGACTTCACTTAGCGGTACAGAGTATGCTTACTTTATCACTTTGGACGTTAACATTGATAATATAGACTTGAAACTCTACCACAATGACCTGAGTTTGATAACACAGGTAAACTGCTATATACCTAATACCAATACCACTTTGGATAACATACCTCAATGCTAGATTTTTTTGGGAACGTTCACACAGGTGTAGTCAGCAGGAGACAAGATAGAACTTGTACTATAAATACATGTAGGGGCTGAACAAGATTAATAATAATAGTGAGCATCATCAATCATCTTTCCTTCCCGTTCCTTATGTATAATCTATAAGAAGACTAAAGGCTTTTGAAAATAATGAGTGCGAATGTATAATTATGAATGACAAATATTTCTTCATGGTAATACAGAAATAGGGAGTGATTGAAAAATGTTTGTACTGCTTATTAATGCTGTATTTGTATTTTAACCTCTAATTCAAAACAATTTAATTTTTTTATTATTAACCAAGTGTACTGTTATTTCTTTAGTTTATGATGTACAGACTGGAAAAATAACCGGCGGTATTTCAGATAAGAGAATGGGAGAATTGCACACAATATAAGTAACAAAGTTTAATAGACTTCGAGAGCTATCACCCTTTAAGTATTCAACACTGAACTTATCACTAGTTACAGTGGAAAATGTTATTAAGTATAATTCTTTATTTGAACTGTTAGAAAGTTAATGCTTCCCCCCCTTTAATGTGACTATAAAACTAAATTTGGAACACAATGATCTTACTTCCGCCTCGTATCGAAAATAACCTGTAATTGAAAACTCATATGTGGAAATTTTATATGGACTCTTGTATTCTAGCTTTAACTGAGTATTTTACTATTAGGTGAACTACAAAACTTATGAACGAAGCATGTACAGTCATAATGTTAACTTTGACCTATGGGCTTATGCAAGATATCTTCCTGAAAACATGTGCCGTTAAAACCAGAATTCTATAAGTGATTTTTAAAACACTTGGTTAAAATACAAAGTCATAAAGTTAAGCTCAATTCCACTTCTTATAAAGAAGTTGAGTACATTATATTTAAACGATTTTGGAGCCTCACAACGTTCGGTAATACACAGTCTTGACAACAGTCATGCAGCAGTTTTTATTGTAAATAGCTCCGTCGTAAGGCTATCATGTCAAAAACACGCCTCTTTCCCTGTAAGTTTTCCATAATCCATCTAGTGTTCAAGGAGAGAATTCCCAGTGCCTGCTTAACCATTATGATCGCACAGAAATTCATTGGCACAGCATTTGGCGACTGATATATTTTCATATAGAATATCATGAATA
This sequence comes from Limulus polyphemus, assembly GCF_000517525.1. Taxonomy (NCBI): domain Eukaryota; kingdom Metazoa; phylum Arthropoda; class Merostomata; order Xiphosura; family Limulidae; genus Limulus; species Limulus polyphemus. The sequence goes on from NW_013666286.1 coordinate 366,290, forward strand.
CCACTTTCATTCTCCAGCTGCTTGAGGTATCCGGCGATTGAGGAATGTGTCGTGAAAGCTTATGTACACGGACCTTGTGTTGCAATTTCCAGACGGAGGTCCTTATTGGTCATGTAGCATATTGTTGTCTGAGGAACGTGGACAGTTTTTGCCACTTTGTGTTAGTAGACTCTCACATGTTACATAACGCTGCACCTTGCTTACCACGATTGGAGTATGGCTTGTTGCAGGCCTCTTTCTGAGATATCCCTTGTCTTGGAAATTTTAAATTCCAGATCTCGACACATCTTTATGATTTGAGTTTAAAGGGCTGTTATATACACTTCTCAAAAACGAACACTATTTGGTGGCATCACACTACGTATGCAATGCCAAACAATGTCTAAATGTAGTTCCAGCGTGACTTTATATTGGCTATGGCTGTCACGTGACTTCTTCATTGGCTTATTCAAGATCATTTTAATATAGGAAACTAAGCCCTCTATACTCATGTTAAGGCATTGTCTTTTGCGGTGAGATAAAAATACATATATTTGTAATTATTATATTATCGTAGCCCTTCAGTATTTTGATGCTTTTGTCGAAGTAGTGAGTCATTGAAATAACGTTTCATTTTGCACCCGTTTCTTCAAAGAGTCAGATTGAAAGACATAATTCTTCATAAAAATTATAATTTATTTGTATATTATATATATATATGTTAATTTGGACAAATACAAAATCCATTATAGCACCAAAAAAGCTCTATTCATCAACATATTTAATCAGTTGAAACACAAGCATCCGACGTCCAAAAATCGCTAGGTGACGCTGATTTATATCACCTATAGGTCATCTCAAGAAGTTGTAAACCTATATCTTAATATCAGTGGCAAAGTTTGCGATTGGTTAGTACAAAGTCTTCTTTTTCTAAACACCAGATACCCGATTTAAGTGGAAGCATGCTTAGCACTATCTGGCATGAAGGTTTGCTATCATATGTTCACTAAATTACAAGTCTTGTTTTTTTCTTTACGACGTCCTAATTGCAAGAATATATTATTTTTTTGCCTCACAGTCATCAGATGATGTCGGAAGATGATAAAAGTTTCTTCCTTGGGATTTAAAATGGATAAACGAAAGTTAGTGATGGAGATCTAAACGGTAAACACAGTACATGATCTGAGGAGGAGTTATCTGGGGGTTGAGAAAACTAGGCTAAAGTTGTGACATAATCACTAATTATTTTATATATCAATCTACCCCTCCAAAAGGGATGGCTGCAACCATGTGGTGCAAAATTAATGTTACAAATTTAGGGTGATTCAGTCATGTCCACGAAAACAAATAGCATCCGCTAAAATATCTTATTTACAAACATTTGTTTCAGTCATTCAGTATACAGTGCCTCTTTTTGTATATTTTTATAACAATTTTAAACTATTAATGTACTTCTTCAAAATTTCTCATTTCTAATTAAAATTATAAAATTCTTTCTCTTGAATTTTCAAGTTTTAAAGTCTGCTCTTTTTTCTGTCATAACTTGCAGTGGCGTTATTTTTAGTTATGCTGTGTATTTTACATAATAATTTGTTACTATTTCATCTAGGGCAATAAGACATGATGTATAACTAAAATCAGAAGTGGTTTAACAAAGAACTACAGTCTTCTATGTACTCGTGTAATGTCAGATTTCCAAGCAAGATTGAATTGATTAGGCTAGATGTTTCATTTGATTGTGTCTTTGATAAATAACAGCAGCTATTAATCTTTACTTTAGTAGGAATTTGTCTAATAAAGAGAAAACAAAATTATTTTGTTTTCAAGTTTATGTCGAAGTAGGCTCAGTTATATACTTCAAACAAATTATGACTAGTTTTATAGAGCACAGATACAAAAGTCATAAAAAAAAGAAAGAAAATTATCCTAAACCTGGCAACTAAGTATTTTGCACATTACGTGTTTATGGTATTTTAAAGCAAAAAATAAAACTTAAGTCATAGGTTAGGGAACATTTACGTTAACCTCAAACAAATAGGAACGGAAGCGCGCTTTCAGTTACTGCGAAGACATTATCAGTTACGTTTTGCTTTTTTTTTTATCTCTGAAACATTAAATTGATCCAAATTCACAGTTTTATAGGACGACAAATTTTCTAACAGACTTTGCTTATTTATTGCGAAGGATGTATATATGTTTTGTGAAAACATATAATTTATAAGTTACGAAAGAATAACGCCAAAACTCAATATTTATGTCTTGTTATTATCTCTATTTAATCTTGTGTATATATATATATTTATATATATCACAAAAATCTGCATGGCTATCTATTTGTCCGTTATCTAACTACTCCTAGGCCTCTAGGCCAATCTCAACTAAACTTTGTGGGATGATAGTTTGGAATAAGGGAAATGTTAGTGGGGGTTCATGACCCCTCCACCCCTAATATTGCTCTTACTGAGCTCTTATTATCTTAGTTAACGTTAACTACATTTATAGATGGCGCCAGGTCCTTACCCCCCAAATATATATTAAATTTTCTTTTAAAAACATACACAGTATAGGGGGGAGAGCACACACACTTCTTCGGCTAATGACCGTCTATTAATTAATCATGTGAAACACTGTGGAAGGCCATTAAAAACTGGGTGTCACTCTATTCACTGCCTCTTCCTACAAAGTCACCCTGACCATCACATAGTGTGTATCATGTTCTAAATATATACACATTGAGTTCTTAAAGCTTATACAGAATCCTTGGTGAGGAAATAATGAATATTGTAATAATATGTTATGTTATAAATAAACTGTGTGAAAGTTGGAATTTTTATGTTACTTATCATAACATCTACCCTACAAAACCCGGATAAAGGATGGGTACCTCAGCACGTTTTCTGTAAAATAACATGCATACATTGTGGGGGGAAGGCACTCAAACGTCTTATATATCTCAGAGGAATACATTATGGAGGAATGAAATGAAAAAATGGCCGCCACTATTCCAATACTACATAAACTCAGCTGAAGTTTCTACTCCAACAGCCACAATAATACCGTTATGAGCTGTTTTTTGAATTATACCCACTTCCTAATCTGAACCGTGACCTTTCCACTTCGGCCTGCAACACACTTCTGCGGCCAATGACCGTCAATTAATTAATCGCCTGAAAGAATGTGGAAGAAAATTTTTAAGAGCTGGGTGTTGAAAGCGGTTAACAGAAAGCACCCCTAATACCACTACTTTAGCTGCTACCTCTTTCTACAAAGTTCCCCTGACCATTCCACAGCGTATGCCATGTTTTAAGTATATACATAGTGAGCTATTAAAGATTTTACAAACCTTCTGGTGAGGTAATAATGAATACTGTAATAAAATTTTAGGTTGTGTGAAAATTAGGATTTTTGTTATTTATCGCAACATCCACCTCATTTTTTTTTTTAAGTTCATAACCCGGACAAAGGACGGGTATCCCAGCATGTAAAGTAATACAACTAAATTTCGAACTACATAATAAATAATATTTTGGAAGTTTTGTTGTTGTAGCATGATTAAATGGATGTCATTCATAAAGGTTTATTGGATATACTTGCTATTTTGATCAGAAATGATTGAAACAGACCTCCGGAGCCTCTGTGCTGTTAGATAAGTTATTGTTGTGTGAACTAATAATTTACAAAACTGAGAAAATAAGGGATTAAATATATTCAACTTCGAAATCTTCATTTTCATCTATGAATTAATGACTTACTTAAAAAGTCTCCACTGGTAACTTTGGAAAACATAATTTGATCTTTCGCATTTCGTTTCGAATTATTAAGTAAAGTCGCTTGCGTATGATTATCTAAATCTATAACACAGAACATATTGCCCTCCAGAAACCTATCTTGAAGCCACTGAATAGAGATGAGTATTTTTTACCATATAGAAATGCATAGAGCGAATACAACTTAATCATTAACATCAAGAGATACGTCATCAATAAAGAGTGAAGAAACAAGAAAGATAGCATCTTTAAACGTTGAAACTGATACTGGCTGTATTCGAGTCGAATTTCTTTTTTTGTTTTATATTCAGAACGAGGCAGAGGGAGCTCGAGCCATCACGTACAAGCTTTAAGCCACCCGTGGCGCCACAAACTAAGCTCTAAGAAAGCAGACAGGCACGCTGACACCCTGTTCTGTCACTATTACAGCCACGCATTGGCTTTATGAACTTTCATGACGGGTTCATCAAAATACTCGAGAGGTTAGGACTATCAATCCATCATTTCTTTGGTTATTTAGGGTTCAGAAAGAATAAGTAACTCTAAATGTGGTTATAAGTTCTTTTTAAGCTAATTCTGAAGCTCAGTTCCAAACATATTCCCCTGATTAAGAAAACACATGAAAGTTTTATGTTTTAATCATACTTTTAAACAAGAAGTTAAAATTAAATAACATTACATTAGCTCAATTAAGCTTTTGTTGTTGGTGGTTAAAGCTAATACTCGTGATTGTACATATATATCATAACTATAGAATTATTTTTATTCACATGTTTTTTTTTCTGTCCACTTATCATCAAATTAGCAGTAAATTTTATATTTTTTTATTTCTACATTTAAAAATGAAACTAAGGTCAGATGTGAGTGACGTTTTGAGGCATATTTAAACCTTTCAGTATTTTATAGTAGTTATTCATTGGTACGTTTTAATATATGAAAACATTTTGTTTGTTGTGTTCCTATTTCTCAGTTTAACGAAAGTTGTCAACAAAATGTTGTTCAAATAACAATATGAACATAATTCATGTAATTTTTGGTGGTGACTCAGTTGTCATAAAAATCGGTTTCAAGTTTTATGCAATTTTTTGTCACTTGTAAGTTGACATTAGGTATATTACTTACCAGTAAGGATACGATTTTACATACATTATTTACCAGTAAAAGAGGTGATTTAAGTATATTAGTAAGAAGCCGGTTTTAGGTATATTACTTACTACTGTAAGAAGTCAGCTTTAGCTACATTATTAACTAGTAAGAAGGCAGTTTTATGAATATTACTTACTAGTAAAAAAGCAGTTTTAGGTATATTAGTGACTAGAAAGAAGATGGCTTTAGGTACATTATATAATGGGTTAATTAGATAGTAGTAAGAAGCCAGCTTTAAGTACATTAAATATTAATAAGAAAGCAATTTTAGGTACATTAGTGACCAGTAATAAGCAGGTTTTAGGTACGTCAGTTACTAGTAAGAAGGCGGTTTTAGGTATATTACTTACTAGTAAGAAGTCGTCTTTAGATACATTACTTATTACTAAGAAGGCGGCTTTAGGTACATTATTTACAATTAAGAATGCGGCTTTGGGTACTTTACCTACTAGTAAGAAGGAGGCTTTGGGCACGTTAGTTACTAGCAAGAAGTCGGTTTTAGGGATATTACTTATTAATAACAAGGCCGCTTTCGGTACATTATTTACTAGTAAGAAGGTGGTATTAGGTACTTTAGTTACTAAAATAAGGCGGCTTTATGTACATTGCATTACTTACTAATAAGCTGGCGAATTTTGGTTTAATTAGGTGATAGTAAGAAGCCAGCTTTAGATACATTAAATATTAATAAATAAGTGGTTTTAGGTACATTAGTGACTAGTAACAAGATGGTTTTAGGTACATTACTTAATAATGAGAAGCAGGCTTTAGGTACGTTAGTTACTAGTAAGAAGGCGGTTTTAGGATATTACTTATTAATAACAAGGCACCTTTAGGTGCATTACTTAATAATAAGAAAGCCGTTTTAGGTATATTAGTCACTAGAAAAAAGCGGTTTAAGAATAGCAATTATTAATAAGAAAGCGGCATTAGGTATATTACTTACCAATGAGAAGGTGGTATTAGGTAAAAATGCGGCATTACATACATTACTTAATAATAAGAAGACAACTTTTGTTTGTCTTTTAATTTTAGACTTCTTTTTTTTTTCACATACAGTATGTAGTACATATTAATAAAATATTAAACATACAAAATGAATAAGTTCCCACAAAGCCTAGTCAGCTTACTTGTGGAATACTCCTTAATAACTGTGACCATAAATTTCTATATATATTATTAGATATAACTAAACAAAACACAAAAAGTCAAAATTATTATGTGAAGTCTATCTTAATCATCATTGTATATTAATGTCAAGAAATTAATGTCGCTTGTCTTTAGATGAAAAAACTCGAACAACTTATATATCAAAATAAAACCTTTATTAAATGAAATAGTCTCCATTCTTATCGATCATGCTTTTCCATCTTACAATAAGGTTGTTAATTCCTTGATTAAAGAAATCACTTGGCTTTGAAGCAAAAATATATGTCGATCTCCTCTTTAACATCTTCCACATTTGCATACGTTTTCCCATTAAGATGGTGTTGCAGCGAACGAAAAAGATCGTAATCTGATGATGCCATATCTGAAGAATATGGCGGGTGGGGGAGAACTTCCCAACCCAGCTCCATAATCTTGTG
>NW_013666286.1:372777-391030 GCF_000517525.1 Limulus polyphemus
TGGGGGTAGAAACTTTCAACCCAGCTTCCATTAATCTTGTGTTGCGTCAAACGTGCCACATGTGGACGTACATTGTCGTGGAGAAGAAGAAGAACACCTTTCCGATTGACAATTGAAGGGTGTTTCTGATGAAGGGCTTGATTTAAACGTTCCAGCTGCTGACTATAGATCTCTGCATTGACAGTTCGATGTGGATTGAGGAATTCGAAATGAATTACTTCTTTGATGTCCCACCAAATGCAAAGCATCCATTTCTGCAGATAAAGTCCACGTTTTGGGGTGGAAGTCGTTTTTGTCTAGGACTGAGCCATTGTTTTTGGCGTTTAATATTCGAATAGAGAATCCATTTTTCATCACCGGTGACAATTCTGTCCAAAAATGATTCACGCGCATTACACGTCAGAAGAGACGAAGCAACGATGATCATTGGAGAGTTTGTGGGGCACCCAAACACCTTCTTTAAGGAGTTTCCCACATTCTCTAGATGTTTACGTATTGTTTCATGAGAGGCAGCAATTTCAGAGCCATTTCACGAGTGTGTTGCGTCTTCAGAGCATCAATTCCAACATATTGACCTCTGCCATCATAGTTTTAAGGCTAAAATCACCTGAAGGAAATTCTTTGATATTTTTTGTGGTTACAGAGGCGTTGTTGTTCTTCTTGTATTGAAGCAGCATTACATGCCGAATGTGTGTCTCGTGGTGTGCCATCACTATAAGGGATTGGAGTAGACATTATATAGGCTACACTAACGTGTACGTTTTTAGGGGGGTGGTTAATGAAAATGTTCCAAAACGCGAGATTAGTTTCTTGACGACCTAATATTAATGCATATCTGAAATTATCAACTTATTGAACATAACACAAAAACACAATATCCTGTAATGTTATTGTACTTTTATCACAAATAAGTAATTACATAGATACTAGAAAGGTAGAATTAATGATAATATTAATCATATATGAATAGAATACCATTGAACACCAGTTAATGACCAATCTTTTAATTTTTTTAACTCTGCAATTGCATTTATATTCCATAAATCCCTGGGGATTTGGTTCACTTTATGCTCTTCTATTCTTGTTCCATAGTTATTATTGTAACTTGGAATTCCATAACATTTATTTTTCTAATGTTCTAGTATTATACATATGATTTTTAGTACTTTATAATTTACACTATAATAGGAACTTAAAATGATCATATACTTATAAAGTGCATTTACATCACATAACTGATTTATTACAATTTCATCATTTAATGTAACATTTGAATTAAGTTCGTTATATTTGTTTAAGATTATCACAATGAACGTTCTTTTTGAATTATATTAATTTTTTTATGTGAATGTTACTTGTTAAGCCATATACTTTCAATCCATAACGCATAACTGATTTTGCTTAAGATATATACATTATTTTTACATTAATTGGTAAAATAGTTCGTATGGTTTGTATCCTCCATAATTTTGCTGTAATAGGTCTTAATTTACTGCAAGTGATATATATATATGTTTGGCCAACTAAAAACATCATATATAATTAGCCCTAAGTATGTCTTAGTATTAACATTTTCAGTGTACGTACATTTACAATCAGAATACTGCTTATTATGTGTAAATATGTTTATATTTATTATTACATCTTTGATCATTAATTTGTAAAAAATTATGTTAATAATATTTATATATTGTGAGTAAATTATCATAGTTTTTGTTTTATCAGTATTCATATATATTTCATATATATTAAGCCAATACCTTGATTTATTGAAATCATCTTGTAAAATGTCTTTGTAAACTTCCACATCAACATGAGTTACGTTTAAAGATGTATCATCTGCATATTGATATATTTTACTTCCTAAACCAATATTTATAAGATCATTAACATACAAATTAAACGAACACTAGTGGACTCAAAATAAAACCTTGTGGAATACCATACTTTATAATCATTGGATCACTCATTATTTCTCCAGTTTTTGTTATTGCAACTCTATTATTCAAATAATTCATAAACCAGTGATATAACTTTCCCCTTATATTCATCACGTATAGTTTATCCAGCAGATTTTATGATTTAAAGTATCAAAAGTTCTACTTAAATCAAGAAATAATACAAGTACTTTATATTTTTATCTATGTGTAAATTTACATCATTTCAACAGTTCTCTAATGGTAATGTAGTACTTTTATTTTTAATAAATCTATATTGAGATTTGATTATAATGTTTTTTCCAATAAAATCCAACATTTTGTTGTATACATACTTTTCCATTATTTTTCAATTACAAGTAGAATCTAAATTGGTCTATAACTATTGAAATATTTTTTTCCTGATTTGTAAATAGGTTTTATCATTGACATTTTACTGCATCAGGTATTTTCCCTTCTTCATAGTTAAATTGAATAAGCATGTTATAATCTTTGCTAATACGTTAATACATGGTTTTATATACCTTACTTACATACCAATTCCTGGTTCTTTGTTAATATCCATTAAATTTTCTATATCAGTAGCGTCTTCTGTTATTGGAGGGAAATAAATAATATTAGTCTGTGAGATTCCACTCTCAAAATATTTTTTTTTCTATTTGTAACATAATTATTATTGTTTTCATTATTATGATTACTTTTAGACTAATTATCTTATTTATAAACTTTCTATTAAAATTATTTGCGAAATATGTAGTACTTATATTTGTACTAATAAAATTTTGCTTTATTTTTTCATCAAGTGATTTATCATTAACATGATTATTTACTAATTCATTAATGCATTTCCAGGTTTTTTTCATTTAACACTGAATGCCAAAAATTTTTGTCATATAACAATCCTTTTTAGCCTTTCTTATAAAACATGTTAAAGAATTTCTCTTTGCTTTGTAAACTGCTTTATTTGTTTCATTCTTTTGACATTTATATTTATGCCATAATTTATCTTTTTCTCTTATTAACCCTAAAATATCAGAATCTATCCAAGACTTATATCGCGTTTTCCTCTTTTTTTATATCTTAATCTCAAATATGTTTCCCACAATTTCATTTAACACACAAACATTATCTCAGGATCTTTTAGGCTTAAGAACTCTTCCCAATTATAACTGTATATATAATTTATAACATTATTTATGTTAATTTTATTAATCACTAAAACATCAACTATGTTCTTTTTGACAGTTTGTTTAATTGTCTTTAAACTGCTTTTTAAATTAACCAAGATCATCCTATGATCTAATATTTTTTTTTGATTACATATATTGATATATGTTTTTGTAAAAAAAATAAATTCCTCCACTTCCTTTACTATTTCTACATTTATAAGTTTTTCTATAACCTTCCATTATAATTTTGGATTACATGTTCTGCTAGAGACATCTCTGTGATTATATCTAACAATATCGAAACTTCACCAACAACTGTACAAAAATAGTCCCACTTATTGTGAATATGATTAATATTAATATGTGAGAAATTCAAAATATCACCTTCAATATGTTCCAATTTGTATATAACCTTATCTTTACTTTCTTTGTGCAAAATTTATATAAGTATATTCATTATTTCTCAGATTAACATCAACAGATTATAACAAATTAAATAATAAATTTTCAAAATTAACTATACATTTTTAATATTTATTACATACTGAGTTTTTGATTTTCTTACAAACACATTACCATTTTTGTCCAAATAAATTCATATTGTTTTTCTTTTAATAATGTCCTTCCCTTTCAAAACGGTTCTTATTAGCAACTGTTAGATTTTCATTTATATAAACTCTACTTTCTCCCATATTCTGTTGGATTTGACTTCGTTTAACCACGTTCCTCTTATTCTTCAACCATTTCTCTTTATCCAAAAGACTTTTGAATTTCTCTATTATAGGGGCTACCTTTTTACAATTATGGACAGGTATTCTATAAGTCATTAATATTTACTCTTTTTTATAATCTGGTATATTAAACTTTTGAGCCACTCTGTGTAGAATATCTTTCAGTTCCATATTATCTTGTTGTATTATCATGTAAATCATGTTCAGTGACAACCAGATCTATTTGAGCTCTTAGGATCTTCTCTTGACCTCCAGTATCAGTAGATTTTAACAAAGTCGTTGTTTCAGTAACATTTTCATTTATTTCATTTCCGTTGCTGCTTTCTGTCAAATTATACTTATCGTCGTTGAATAAACCAAGTACATTACTTACTAGTAAGAAGGCGATTTTATGTATATTAGTTACTTGCAAGAAAGCGATTTTAGGTATATTACTTATTAACGACAAGGCAGTTCTAGTTACATTAGTTACTGGTAAGAAAGCAGCATTAGGTACATTACTTACTAATAAGAAGACGGCTTTATGTATGTTAGTTACTAGCAGGAAACTGGTTTTAGGTACATTATTTTGGTAATAAGAAGGCGGCTTTAGGTAAATTAGTTACTTGTAAGAAAGCAGCTCTAGGCACACTAGTGACTTGTAAAACTACAGTTTTAGTTACATTACTGATCAGTAAGAAGGCAACTTTAGGTACATTACTCACTAGTAAGAAGGCGATTTTAGATACATTACTTACTAGTAGAAAGGCGGCTTTAGATACATTAGTTACAAACAAGAAGGTGGCTTTAGGTACATTAGTTACTAATAAGATGGCGTTTTAGGTAGGTTCCTTACTATTAAAAAGCCGTTAGTTACTAGTAAGAAGTCTGCTGTAGGTACATTAATTACTAGCAAGAATGAGTCTTTAGGTACGTTAGTTACCAGATGTCTGCTTTAGGTGTGTTAGTTACTAGTAAGAAGGCGGCGTATATATATTAGTTACTAGTAAAAAAAACAGGTTTAGGTACATCACTTATTAGCAATAAGGCGGTATTAGGGATATTACTTATTAATAAAAAAGCGGCTTTAGGTACATTATTTACGAGTAAGTAGCCAGATTTAAGTACATTACTTAGTTATAAAAAGGCAACCTTATGTACATTAGTGACTAGTAAAAGAATTGTTTTAGGTAATTTACTTACTAGTAATAAGGCGGTTTTAGATACATTACTCACTTGTAAGAAGGCAGTTTTAGGTACATTACTCACTAGTAAGAAGGCGACTTTAGGTACATTAGTTATTAGCAAGAAGGCGGTATGAGGGATAACACGTATTAATAAGAAAGAGGCTTAGGTACATTACTTACTAGTAAGAAGGTGGCTTTAGGCATATTAGTTACTGGTAAGAAAGCGGCTTTAAGTACATTAGTTACTAACAAGAAGCCTGTTTTAGGTACACTACTTACTAGTAAGAAGGCGGCCTTAGATACAAAAGTTACAAATAAGACGGCGTCTTTGGGTCAGTACAATACTAGTGAGACGTCGGCTTTAGATACATTAGTTACTAGTTAAAAAAGCAAATTTGGATACCTTATTTACTAGTAAGAGAGCGACTCTAGGTGCATTAGCTGAATAAAATGTGCCATCAAATCTCTTTGATAAGTGATAGAATAAGATTGTAAGTGTTATTTCGTGATGTAGTTTAGTGGGTACAAGGTTCAAGAACAGTTCTATAATACAAACACGCGTCAGTTCGTACCTATCGCTACATTTTATATTTCACCTTGATTTATCTTTTTCTCTTCATAAATCTTTTTTGTCGAATATAAAGAACTCCATTTTTGAGTTTGTTTGTTATGAATTTCGCGCAAAGCTACACTAGGACTATCTGCACTAGCCGTCCCTAATTTATCAGTGAAAGACTAGAGGGAAGGCAGCTAGTCATCACCAACCACTGTCATATTATAACGCCCCCACGGCTAAAAGGGGCAACGCCATGGTTGATAGGACAGGGGATTCGAACCCGCAACCCGACGATTGCAAGTCGAGTGCCCTAACCATCTGGCTATGCCAGACTGGGCTTTTTTTGAATATGCTTTGAACGTTTTTATAATTGTTGAACTGTCCTGCATATGGCAGTGAAGATATTCATATCGTTTAAAAACCGACCTCGTTTTCTTTGTTGATGATCGTCTTTATTGTGGATAAGACTTTAAAACAATCGAGTGATCTTACATAGACTGATGGACAGGCAGATAGAAAGAATTATTAAGTGTAGCTTAAACATTAGTCAGGCGAGAAAACAGATTAAAAAATAATGACCACGAAGACTGTTAAATGCAGCCCGGCTGTACTATCTCGATACACATTTTGCAACAATATAGAAATGTAGGTTTATTTAACCGTTTCGTTCTGCACGTGAACACTGTATTTGATGAGCGGTGGGTCCATTTCATGCATGTTGCATTAGCTGTTGTGGTGATGTCACTGACAGTCATTAGAATGATTAATTTGTACGGAAACGGAAATTAGGAATCTCTATCAATTCAAGACTTCTCAATAGAATAAACTGACAGCTACAACGAAAAACGGCCATTATTTAAATGAATATATACGACCCTTTCTTAGTAGTTTGAATATGATGTTTGGTATACAGGAGAGATTCATACTTTTAATATGATTTTCTATGGGACAAATGGAAAACAAGCGTATTATGCTAAGCTTTTAATATATAGATTAACTCATGTGCAAATATATATATTACTGTTGTCGTCAACAGAAATTAGTATTTCATCTTTACTTTCAAACAAATCAAGCTTAAACTCTGCGTTGAAATTAGCATCCTTAGCAGCGAGAGAACTGACTATTCATTGAAATCACGATGAGTTTACAGCACTTTATGAGAGAACTAGCGATTCATTAAATCACGAAAAGTTTACACATTTTAATGAGAGAACTGACGAGTCATTGATATCACGATGAGTTTGTTGTGCTTTGTTCCATTTGTAGTTTAATTGGTATTGCAGTCGCAATTCTTCTTCATTTTAAAGATGATTCTTTCTCGTTGTAACGTAGTAAGTTCACGTGTAACGTTAACCATTAATACTGAATTATCTTCAATGAGATATATATATCTTAATTTGTTCGATTTCAGTCATGAAGCTCTTTATTAAGTTATTTAAGACTATTAACATTAACTGATACCATGATAATAATTATCTTGCTGTAATATTGGTTTATCAGTTCTTACTTACCCACATACAGGTTGTTATGTTAAATATAAATATGACGAAAATCGACAAATAAATATTTTGCTATTAGCCTCCCCCCCCCCTCCCCAGGTGGCTCAGTCGTAAGTTTGAGGACTTATAACGCTAGAATTTGATTTCGATCTATGTGTTAAGCACAGCACAGATAACTCATTGTGCTGTTTTGTGCTTACAACAAGAAAACATACTTTTCTATCAATGTAATGGTTTTATAACTAGTTAGCTAAAGACACGAAAAATTAATAATAATATTTTTAACATATGAAGATGTAAAAATATTTTAAAGCTCATTAGCATTACAAAATCACATTCATTTTTTTAAATTCCAAAAGTCAACGAACTCTTGAAATAATATTAATTTATAAGACCAGACAAAGTTATATTTCATCCATAAGCGCTTAATGTGAACCGTTTAGTGAAAGGGAATTAGAAAGAAATACATAACTAACAAAGTATATACACAAAATACTTTAAAAGTTTTTATTGTTGTTGTTTATTTCGAGTTTGGATATTAGCGCTACCGAGTAATAATTGTACATCCAAAACTAGTGGAAATACAAAATTCTGTAACAAAAATAAATACTTAAATTGCATAATTGTAAGTGATTGAAGTTTAATTAATCAAAGTTAGTACAAAATCTCACTGAAACGACGAATATGCTGAACTCCATAAAATATAACAATTTTCTATTAGTGAATATCTCAAACATTAATAGAAATTCTCAAATAACATTTCAAAAGTTAAATTTTTCTAATGTACATGTAACTTCGAAAAATCAGTCATATGTTTCTTATGGGCAGATTAAATTTTAGGTGACTAAGTAGCGAGAAGTATAGAAATCGGCTTTTGAACAGCAAAAACCGTATCGTACGTTCGTGTTTATAAAATCAACACATGAGAATTGTTTGTTCTTTGAATTTCTGTTAGGCCATTATCCTGTCTCCTGACGTTCATTTTTGTTTCCCATTCAACCAAGTCACGTACAGGAGAAAATAAAACTTAAAAAAAAAGAGACTCCGTAGTAACACGTGGTTCTCTAGAGAGTACGGCGTTTTCTTCTCCGTTTCAACGCGTGTTCAGGATTAAAGTCATTTCTGAGTTTAGTGTGTCAAACGACAACACGTTAAATATGTCAGATAAATCTTAAGCTTGAAAAATTTAAGAACCTCGGTTGTCAGTAACCAGCTGAATAAACAAGTCATAGAATAACTCATATACTATCGATTCTATAAGTTTACGGACTTACAACATTAAACTCCGAAGTTTGATTCCCCACGGCCGACATAACGCAGGCAGTGATTGTGCAGATTTGTGCTAAAACAAATAAACACTTACTATCGACTTAAAGACATGTTAAATACATCTTTAGAGTAAAATTTATAGTTAAACCATATATATATATATGTTTATACATTTATCTAGCTATCCATTTATCTGTTTGTTGAGAAATCAAAAACATTATTCATCTTAAATTTATGTTTTCTTCCAGTATGTCTCGGAGCGCTCTCTACCGGTGTGGCTCTTCTTCTTTCTCCTGTTGTAGTGGCGATCTGTCGGAAAAAGAGTACCCGCCTTATAGCAATTATTGGAGGTCTTGTTACAGCCCTCGGCTACCTGTTTACGTCATTTACTACTCAGTTCCATCAGCTATTCCTCAGTTATGGTATAGTAATAAGTTGCGGTGTTAGTTTGACTAGAGATGCGACTACACTGATGGTTGGCCAGTACTTCAAAAGAAGGCGATCGTTGGTGGAGATCATGGTCTCCTGTGGTACAGGCCTTGGAATCATGGTAATGCCCATTGTACTTAGTGAGAGTATAAGGTAAGGAGAAGCAGAAGTTTGTTTTATAGCTTACTTAATTAATGTGCATCATATTCATCACAAGGAAGCGGAGACGTTCAGGTTAAATGTAATTCATCAAATCTTGTGTTCATGGAAACAATCACAGCGCAGCCGTCCAAAGAAACAGAATATAAAACCTATGCTAAATGTTTATAGTACTAAACATCTAAATAAATGAAATAACTATCAACACTGTTTACAAAATCTACATTAAGTTGGTATATGAAATTATTCTTTTGTTTACCAAAATTAATTTTACGCATACACTTCTCTTTCTAAACGCCAGTGTTATTTACAGGCGCTATAACTTTATTTAAAGAACATTCCGTGTTATATTTTAAAATTTTTTCATGGAAATTGCTCTGATATTTATTTATACGATTCTGTTATTTGAAAAGTTTATTTTCATATATAGAGAAATTTCTGTGCTATTTTCAAGCGTGATTTTGTCACTACTATCACACAAGATCCTGTTACTTACGATTTTGTTATTTACGGAACTTGTTTTCCTTATAGAACTATCGGTTGGAGGCTTGGGCTTCAGGCCATAACGGGAATCGTCTTCATGTGTTTCTTGTTGGCCATTTTCTACCGACCTGCATCTCTTTACCACCCTCAAAGAAGAGCCATTCTGCATCTGAAGAGTCTACAGAAACGATCTCGGGCTAAAGATAAAAAAACACTTGTAGAGAAACCGCATTTCTTTGATTTTGGAGTTTTAAAATCGAGAACAGTTCAAATTTTAATCTTTGGAACTAGTTTAACTGCATTTGGAGTTCATACACCCATCATTTTACTTGTAAGTAAATTGTGATTAGCAGCGTTTTCTATAAACCCAAAGATCTTAAAGGTTACAATTTTATGTTTAGTAGTATTTATAATTCATCATCCGAATATCTTATCAGTATATTTTCCTTACCATGATAATAGATGGTGCTTAAAAGCATTTCTAATTACAAGTTCAGTATCTTACAGATTCTTCTTTTGTTAATAAAATCTCATAAGTATAATTATGTCTAGCGGAATTTGAATACGGAAACCCCAAATCACATAACAGAGAATGTTGTTTAAAATTATTTGTAATTCTTTTAGATAATTAGAATAGCACTAATGTAAAATAAATCAATTATATCTATCTGTTTTCTATTACTCTTTACTGATCTATTCTTACTGGATGGATGCTAGTGTAAAATGTTCCTATATGTTGCATCCCGTTCATCACATCTTTTCCAAACTATTCTTTATATTTCTATTCATTTTTCTCGAGATGTGCTGCCATCTGTTGAAGAATTCTAAACTTTAAAAGCATTTTATAATTCCGTTTGAGAAATCGAATATTTCTATTTGTTATTTCTTGTCATAGAATATCGAATATGTAAGTTGAAAAATAACAATACAATACTCTTGACTGTTTTTAAGGATATAGTCTCCTCAGTTAATATAACTTATATTTCTTCTTTCAGTGTTATCCAAGAATTGCAACTAATTATTTGAAAAAAAACAACAACAACAAAACAAAAACTATTAAAACTACACAACTAGGCAGAACATCTAGATTAATGATTGTTAATTTCTAGCAAATTAATTTGTAAGTCAGTGGTTTTATTATACATAATCGAATGAAACTTAGTTGACTCTAATCTGCATTTCATCTAATAACATTTAACTTGTTCGGGTAGGAAGAATGTGGTGTAGTGTTTGTAAAATTTTACAGAGAGTAGGATTAACGTATTCTTATTTCCTGACAGACATATCAAGGAAAGACGGAAGGTTTAGACTACCAGTTGCTTCTTCTGCTACAAGTGTATTTAGGCTTAGCTTTTATCCTAGGCAGTGGGGCATTTGGTCTCATTGTTGTAAAGAAAAGCATGCAGTGTATGATAGCACCCCAGTATTTGTGTCAAGCCTCATCGTTCATGATCAGCGTATCTCTAGTCGCCTTTACTGCGCTTCAGCATTACTACGGCTACGTTCTATTTGTGTGGGTTTATGGAATTTTCTACGGAGGCTACTGTTACTCCCTCAAGATGTACATATTTGACAAGGTGCGAGCCAGGAACTTTGCCAAAGCATGGGGTTTTCTACAGTGCTGTCAAGCTATTCCCCATTTTGTTGGAATTCCTTTAACAGGTAGTTGTTTTATTTTAATATAATAAGTACTGCTATTCTATTGACAGATAAATCAGATAAATGCTAATATTTCCAATTCCTTTGGCACATATATCTATATTCTAATCGATTCTTCTGCTTGTTTTTGTTTCACTACTGTCACTCCTTTGTACCCTATGATCTCAACAGTGCGTAATAATATGCACGTAGATTCTTTTATTACAATACAGTAACCAAACTTACGCAAGTCTTAAAATCACGCAGTTAGTAAACGAGAAAAATAATTAAAAACAACAAAATATTATTCTTAAACTTATCACATATTAAACCTTATTTTTATATAAAAAACATCGATACAATTCAGTTCAACTTACTCTCATGAATTCATAATTCATCAACAGTTAATCAAGGTTAAACAGTATAATCCCGTATAAATTGCACATATAGATAAAGAATATGGTGTAAAACTGATAACTTCAATAAAAAATATGATACTTCCCAATTTTTACATGGTATCGTTACATAGAACGCTGTTGTTTTAAGAATAATATTTTACTTTAAGACTGACAACGGCCACAGCAGTATTCTCTAATAAGAATTGTTAAAGTCGTTATGTGGGTTGTCTAACTTTTAAACTATTTTATTGCCAGATAACCATTATCTAATGTTTTCATTTATTTCAAATACACGTTACCATTTTCGTGCCTTTGATAATTGTATGCTAATATTCGACAGATATATGATGATATCCCTATCCATATGACAATAGTTCCATCACTGTTATGAAATAAATATTAAATCTTTATTTAATGTCATAGCTATATATATGCGTGTGTGTGTGTGTTTGTATTTTGAAGATATATGTTAATGTTGTCATTTCTTTGACAAGCAAATCCTAATACTTCTAAACCTTTATTGAATGTGTATGTTAACATTGTCATCTTTTTTACAAATACCCGTTATTACTCCTATGTCTTTATTAAATGTATATGTTAATAATGTTATCCCTTTTACAAATACCCGTTATTACTTTGTTGAAGTAACGCTTTAACATTATCATCCTCTTTACAGGTAAATGGTTACAAGGGGTCTTGTAAATCATCCAGTCCATAAAACTTGAAAATAAAAGTCTGAAAAGATTAAATAGAGTAAAATATGTGACTATAAGATTTGCTTTGCATATTAATATTGCAGTCGCTTTAACAGATGATGCGGTAATTTGAAACTCTCTGAAAATCACCAAGGAAGTATTTTGCCATCAAATTTCTGACTCTAAATAAATCAAACTTTAGAACACAGAGCAATTATCAGTTACAAACTTTGATTTATGGAGTAAGTAGTTGTTAAGTAATAAAGAACGTTTGAGAGCTAGTACAGTTCTTCCAATGTGAAGTAAACCCATTCTTAAAAATAGGTTTAGTATTAGAAAATACAAAAACTGTTTTAATCATTATTTTAAAAGTCTCTTATATTCACTGAAAATCGGCTATCTTCTATGTCTATTCAGTAAAAACCAGATCAGATTTACATTAAAATCACAAGGAGACAGGCTAGAGTTCTTTGTGGGTGTTACATATATTAATTAAATGCTCAAACTAATATTCTTCATTCTACAAAACAAAAAACAGTTCATATTCTAGATGTTTAACATCAGTACATTATCCAAACGTCTGTTACCTTTAATTGCATTTTTACTAAGACTATTGATTAATTGGTACTACAACGACTTGGTAACGTTACTCATAACTGATTAATGTTCTGTACACATTCATATTATAGTTAGTAAAAATAGATTCAATTATTTGGCTATAAAGCACGGCAAACCATCGAGTCACTCTGTTATAACTATCCTGTGTGACTTAAATTACGTATATCCTGTCTGATTTGGGTTAATATAGGTACGTATGACCAAATTTCTACAGGATAAACTACCGATATATACGCATAATGAAATTAATCTGAATTATTAGTTTTGTAATGTTGACACTGAAGTTGGGATTTATTCAAATCATTCCATGTTCTTTATTTTCTATCTAGGTTACCTAAATGAGCTGTACGATGGGAAAACGGGTTTTTATTTTTCAGCAGCTTTTACGTTTATTGGTAGTATGTCATTATTTCTTATTGATCTTCATAAACGTCGGACAAAGAAAGGGAAGATGAGTGTGTTGAGTCACGCTAGGCGGCGTTCTGATGCTTGCATGAGTCGAACATTTAGTCGAAGGTCACTGTCACAAGACTCTGTTTATGGTAGAAACCCCCCTTTAACTCGTCTTCAACAGAGAAGCATGACGGTCAGTAACTATACGGATCTTCGTAGGCAAGAGCTCACCTGTATATCTGAAGAGGCGATGTTAGACAACATCTGGGAAGATTTTGTTGACGAATGCATTACATCGTGTAACAAAGAAGAAAAATATCTTGTTCTGAGTGAGTATGAACAAAATCTGAATAAAACACAAGAGAGTGCAGATCATGACAAAACTGGTAGAACACGTCGTAAATCTTCTTTGGTGTCGTCTCCTACACTGGATAGATGTCCGAAATGTAGAAGATTTGTTTCAGCATCAATAGATGGCGCCACAAACCAAGACCAATCACACCATAGTGGATCATTGGGGTTACGTCAATTGCCGACACCTGTAGGTAGTGTAGACGTTAGCCAAGAAGCTACGTCATCATTATGACGTGTTATTAGGATTCCTATCTGCTCTGCAGAAACTGGTACAACATATTTCTATTTAATAGAATGACAGTTCCACATTATTTAAAATTATTTTATTCACAAACTATGAAGGCAGCCATGTTTGTTTCATATTACGTAACACATTTTTGATGTACAATTCACATTTATTCATTAAACAATCACTTTTAGAACACTAGTTATTATATTTCATTTGTGATCTCGATAAAACTTGAAATCCGAAAGGATTAAATATGATAAAAAAAAAGAATAAGGTCTTTAGAATTTGCCCTGAAGGGTTTTGAATAGTATTGGTAATTACATGGTAATAAATTTTAATAAATTGATGTCGGTGAGCATGCTTTCATGGCTTGTGTACTGGTCTGTATTAGAATTTTATCTTGAATATGAGGTTTACTAGAAATTATTATGTGCTTTAAGGCATTGTACAAATTTCTCTGATCTTAAATAAACACTTGAACTGAACTTCCTGACAAAAAATTACATTAGAGACTGTGCAAATGAGTTTTTTCTTTAACATTAATATATAATACAATGTTATATAGTCAAAGATGTAAACAGTGTCATTAATTTTTTGCAACTTGTAATACATACCTTCAGAGAAGTCGGTAAATACGATTTACGCTGAACGTTTGAAGAGCATGATTTTTGTGACATTTAAATACAGCGTCTTAAATGTAATTTTTGAAAAACCAAGCAGTTAGTGTAAAAAAATTATATTTTGCACTTTTTGGCCGTCAATATGTTATAAGAGTGACGGTTAAATCCCTTTATAAGGTCTCACAAGAGTAGTTTAATACTTAGCTGTGGGTGTCTGTTGATTAGCTGCTCTCTCTCTAGTCTATTAGATCAAAATCAGTGACAGCTAATGCAAATAGCCATCGAGTAGCATTGCGCGAAATACAACAAACAAACTAAAAGCATTGACTGTACGATGGCTCATTCTAATAACTATAGCTAATTGACTGTAAATTCACTGTCTCTAGTAGATTGACCGTATGACATTTAACTCTAATGAGTGAAGATAGTGGTAAATATAACATCTATCTCTAATGTGGGAAGATAGTGGTAAATATAACATCTATCTCTAATGTGGGAAGATAGTGGTAAATATAACATCTATCTCTAATGTGGGAAGATAGTGGTAAATATAACATCTATCTCTAATGTGTGAAGATATTGGTAAATATAACATCTATCTCTAATGTGGGAAGATAGTGGTAAATATAACATCTATCTCTAATGTGTGAAGATAGTGGTAAATATAACATCTATCTCTAATGTGTGAATATAGTGGTAAATATAACATCTATCTCTAATGTGGGAAGCTAGTGGTAAATATAACATCTATCTCTAATGTGGGAAGATAGTGGTAAATATAACATCTATCTCTAGTGAGTGAAGATAGTGGTAAATATAACATCTATCTCTAATGTGTAAAGATATTGGTAAATATAACATCTATCTCTAATGTGGGAAGATAGTGGTAAATATAACATATATCTCTAATGTGGGAAGATAGTGGTAAATATAACATCTAACTCTAATGTGTACCAGTAACGAAGTGTATGATATTTCGACTCAGCTTATTATCTAAAAGACATTATCTTGAGTTTATTTACTCATAAAGCCACGTAGTTAGCGTATATATATATATATATATATATATAAATGTCATTCTGCACGTTATGGTCGTAGATGCGTGATAAGAATGACTGTTAAATCCCTCTACAAGGTCTAAAGTTTCAGGAAGACTGACTACCTAATAATAATGAAGCTATCGTCATGAGATATGTTTTCATTTATTGTTGTTTTTTTCATAATTGTATTTATGATCCTTAAGTTTTTCATCCATAAAACGTTCAATGTTTTTAATTTACTAAGAACTTGTTCTATTGGTGACATGTAAAACTCTTTACGCTGAATTATAAAACTAGGGTCACTATAACAATGCACACGGTATTTTAGCCATTATTGTTATATTCTTAAGGGTACATTCGTCATATAAATTATTGTTAAGATACCTATTTTCCTTAATGCATAATTAAATACACTTAACATATTATAAGGTTTTACTAGAGCACAATAATTTAGTTACGAACTTATGCGTGTTTTGGGTTGGTTAGTTTTTTTCATATTTAATTTGGTGATGGTAGTTTGTTGAAAAGGTTAAAACGGGTAAAAGTTAAAACAAACATAAGTCCTAAATCCTCATTCTTATAAGAAGCACTGGACATTGAATATAGTTGGGATCTACATAAAATGATACATTTATTACATATGAAGCAAGTAGAAATTAATGTAACGAAACAGTGGTGTAAGAAGTAGTTGCAAAGTGGTTGCTTGGTTACACATGTAGATTTTACAAAGGAGATTGAAAATATAAGGAGCTTTTAAAAGTAGCTCCCGTGCTGCCAAAGGCAGCTCAATCTAGGGGGGCATGTCTTCCAGAAAATGAATATGATAATATAATTAACAGTTGCTATATAAGTCAAGTTTATAAGTAAAAGTGGGGGTGCGAAAAAGACTCGATAAGCTTTCACCAGAACTTTTGTTCAGATTTAAATCAATCATAGCATCATACATAATCATTCAAACAGCTTGCTCAATATTCTCTGGGATACCTTGTCTCGCTGGTTTATCTAGAACGGAAAAAAAAAGCTTATGCCTACACTATCTACCGATATATATATACACACACACACACACGTGACATTTTGAGGTACGAAACATGATTGTGATATTACAGTTGTTATCCTAATCGAAACATGGAATACTTAATACTTATATGAGCTTTTGAATGATGAATGGGACAAATAGGGCGGGTAGAAAAATGATTTAGTTATTAGAATTAACAACACCCACTTATTAACTCCAGATCTACTCCAATTCTTATTTCTTACACTTATGTTCTTTAATATTTAGCACCAATCAGCCCTTGTAAATAAAGCCATCACTGGAGAACCCAATAATTATTTGCGGAATTATCTTTATATGTTTGTTGCACACGCACACCGTTTGTACATTAAATCTATGTTTCAATATGTACATATTTTTTTCTATGCGTTTTAAGCTAGGTGATGAAAATATTGTTACATTTATATAACCGAACTGTAATGGCGGAATAAGTAATGTTAGTAACGCATATGCAGCGGACGGAAATTTCGTAAAACGTTGTTTTTAATTTTCACTCATACATCCTATCAAAGATAAACACATTTTGCTCATTATCATCATGTTCCATTTTATCGTAACTGAATTGTGTAAGAATACTCATATCGCGATCTTTTTCTTTTTTTTTCACCGGACGTATATATATGTAGATGAAACTTTTAATAAACCCTTTTAAACCTATGAAGGTAATCGTTTTTTTTTCTAACTTCTATTTACTTAACACATTGCACTTACATGGAAAGTTTTCATATCAAGTTATCAAATTTTAATTATTTTTACATCTCTAGTAATTTTGTATTAACCCATGCCTTGTTATGTAATGTTTAAAAGTGTGTAATAATCGATAAAAGTGATACAATATTATCAAACTATTTTATGTTGCTTCTAAACTTTAGTAAACTCACGAAAATGGCAAAAGCTGTTAATAGAACTATCAACAATTACCAGATTTCAGTGTTTGATTTTGATCTAATTATCAGGGATTTGAACTTTCATGATGAAACTTCAGTTACAAAACAATTAACTGCCTTTGGAAATCTATCATGAAATATCAAATAAATTAATTTCTGACTTTTAAAAATTAATTGAACCAACTCCATAAACGTCTTTTTTGTAGTTTATATTCAACGAAAATGCTACATAAATTCAAAAGTTTATTCTAAACTAATAAAATGTTTTGTGAAATACCAGAACAGAACATACTGTCAATAGTAAAACAAATTCTTTACTCTTTGATATCTTCAGTGGTTTCCATTCAAGAATCATTATTAATAAACAGTTCTCGAACTAGACAACACTTGTGGGTGTTCGTAAATTCAGGTATCTAAGCATCAACTACTTAGTAGTAAGCATTTTAAACACATAAATGTTTCTGCATTATTTAAGGACAAATTCGTACAGAAAGGTTAAACAATTTTCAAAATCTAGTAAAACCTGGTTTCCCAATAATATAAATATATTCATGAATGGTACTGATGTGTAAAGAAATACGCTGTTTGTACAATATTTTACTTCATATACCGACATTATAACGTGAATATTGAAGTTTTTGATATCTATTTATTTATAAGAAGCTTGCAAGAAGTCCAATGGTAACTTATAGCAAATAGAATACGAACCATTTTTTTATACACCTCTGGGTTGAATTCCTCAATGGACAACATAAAAAAGAATGAAAAATGAAACACGCTCAGCCTATCATGATTTGGTGCCTCAGAACTTTAACTTTAATGCTGCTTGTTTGAACATTTTTATGTTCTTTACGCAGGAGGGTCGCGGGTTCGAATCCGCATCCCACCAAACATGCTCGCCCTTTCAGCCGTGGGGGCGTTATAAT